>NW_024607126.1:0-18227 GCF_018296145.1 Oncorhynchus tshawytscha | reverse complement strand
TCTATTCTAATTTGACAGACCAGCTAGATCTACTGTCTCTGTTATATTATGACAGACCAGCTTGATCTACTGTCTCTATTATATTTTGACAGACCAGCTACATCTACTGTCTCTATTATATTATGACAGACCAGCTAGATCTTCTGCCTCAATTATAATATGACAGACCAGCTAGATCTACTGTCTCTATTATATTATGACAGACCAGAAATATATACTGTCTCTATTTTATTATGAAAGACCAGCTAGATCTACTTTCGCTATTATATTATGATAGACCAGCTAGATCTACTGTCTCTATTATATTATGACAGACCAGCTAGATCTCCTGTCTCTATTATATTATGACAGACCAGCTAGATCTCCTGTCTCTATTATATTATGACAGACCAGCTAGATCTACTGTCTCTATTATATTATGACAGACCAGCTAGTTCTACTGTCTCTATTATATTATGACAGGCCAGCTAGATCTACTGTCTCTATTATATTATGACAGACCAGCTATATCTACTGTCTCTATTATATTATGACAGACCAGCTAGATGTACTGTCTCTGATATATTATGACAGACCAGGTAGATATACTGTCTCTGTTATATTATGACAGACCAGGTAGAAATACTGTCTCTGTTATATTATGACAGACCAGGTATATATCCGGTCTCTGTTATATTAGGACAGACCAGCTCGATCTACTGTCTCTATTATAATATGACAGACCAGCTAGATCTACTGTCTCTATTATATTATGACAGACCAACTAGATCTACTGTCTCTATAATATTATGACAGACCAGCTAAATCTACTGTCTCTATTATATTATGACAGACCAGCTAGATCTACTGTCTCTATCATATTGTGACAGACCAGCTAGATCTACTGTCTCTATTATATTATGACAGACCAGCTAGATCTACTGTCTCTATTATATTATGACAGACCAGCTAGATCTACTGTCTCTATCATATTGTGACAGACCAGCTAGATCTACTTTCTCTATTATAATATGACAGACCAGCTAGATCTACTGTCTCTATTATATTATGACAGACCAGCTAGATCTACTGTCTCTGTGTCTCTATCATATTATGACAGACCAGCTAGATCTACTTTCTCTATTATATTATGACAGACCAGCTAGATCTACTTTCTCTATTATATTATGACAGACCAGCTAGATCTACTGTCTCGATTATAAAATGACAGACCAGCTAGATCTACTGTCTCTATTATAATATGACAGACTACCTACATCTACTGACTCTGTTATATTATGACAGACCAACTAGATCTACTGTCTCTATTATATTATGACAGACCAGCTAAATCTACTGTCTCTATTATATTATGACAGACCAGCTAGATCTACTGTCTCTATTATATTATGACAGACCAGCTAGATCTACTGTCTCTATTATAATATGACAGACCAGCTAGATCTACTGTCTCTATTGTATTATGACAGACCAGCTAGATCTATTGTCTCTATTTTAATATGACAGACCAGCTAGATCTACTGTCTCTATTATATTATGACAGACCAGCTAGATCTACTGTCTCTATTATAATATGACAGACCAGCTAGATCTACTGTCTCTATTGTAATATGACAGACCAGCTAGATCTACTGTCTCTATTTTAATATGACAGACCAGCTAGATCTACTGTCTCTATTATATTATGACAGACCAGCTAGATCTACTGTCTCTATTATATTATGACAGACCAGCTAGATCTACTGTCTCTATTATATTATGACAGACCAGCTAGATCTACTGTCTCTATTATATTATGACAGACCAGCTAGATCTACTGTCTCAATTATAATATGACAGACCAGCTAGATCTACTGTCTCTATTATATTATGACAGACCAGCTAGATCTACTGTCTCTGTGTCTCTATCATATTATGACAGACCAGCTAGATCTACTTTCTCTATTATATTATGACAGACCAGCTAGATCTACTGTCTCTATTATATTATGACAGACCAGCTAGATCTACTGTCTCGATTATAAAATGACAGACCAGCTAGATCTACTGTCTCTATTATAATATGGCAGACCAGCTAGATCTACTGTCTCTATTATAGTATGACAGACCAGCTAGATCTACTGTCTCTATTATAGTATGACAGACCAGCTAGATCTACTGTCTCTATTATATTTTGACAGACCAGCTAGATCTACTGTCTCTATTATATTATGACAGACCAGCTAGATCCACTGTCTCTATTATATTATGACAGACCAGGTAGATATAATGTCTCTATTATATTATGACAGACCAGCTAGATCTACTGTCTCTATTCTAATTTGACAGACCAGCTAGATCTACTGTCTCTGTTATATTATGACAGACCAGCTTGATCTACTGTCTCTATTATATTTTGACAGACCAGCTACATCTACTGTCTCTATTATATTATGACAGACCAGCTAGATCTACTGCCTCAATTATAATATGACAGACCAGCTAGATCTACTGTCTCTATTATATTATGACAGACCAGAAAGATATACTGTCTCTATTTTATTATGAAAGACCAGCTAGATCTACTTTCGCTATTATATTATGAGATCTACTGTCTCTGTTATATTATGACAGACCAACTAGAAATACTGTCTCTGTTATATTATGACAGACCAGGTATATATACTGTCTCTGTTATATTAGGACAGACCAGCTCGATCTACTGTCTCTATTATAATATGACAGACCAGCTAGATCTACTGTCTCATTATATTATGACAGACCAACTAGATCTACTGTCTCTATTATATTATGACAGACCAGCTAGATCTGTCTGTCTCTATTATATTATGACAGACCAGCTAGATCTACTGTCTCTATTATATTATGACAGACCAGCTAGATCTACTGTCTCTATTATATTATGACAGACCAGCTAGATCTACTGTCTCTATTATATTATGACAGACCAGCTAGATCTACTGTCTGTGTCTCTATTATATTGTGACAGACCAGCTAGATCTACTGTCTCTATTATAATATGACAGACCAGCTAGATCTACTGTCTCTATTATATTATGACAGACCAGCTAGATCTACTGTCTCTGTGTCTCTATCATATTATGACAGACCAGCTAGATCTACTTTCTCTATTATATTATGACAGACCAGCTAGATCTACTTTCTCTATTATATTATGACAGACCAGCTAGATCTACTGTCTCGATTATAAAATGACAGACCAGCTAGATCTACTGTCTCTATTATAATATGACAGACTACCTACATCTACTGACTCTGTTATATTATGACAGACCAACTAGATCTACTGTCTCTATTATATTATGACAGACCAGCTAAATCTACTGTCTCTATTATATTATGACAGACCAGCTAGATCTACTGTCTCTATTATATTATGACAGACGAGCTAGATCTACTGTCTCGATTATAATATGACAGACCAGCTAGATCTACTGTCTCTATTGTAATATGACAGACCAGCTAGATCTATTGTCTCTATTTAATATGACAGACCAGCTAGATCTACTGTCTCTATTATATTATGACAGACCAGCTAGATCTACTGTCTCTATTATATTATGACAGACCAGCTAGATCTACTGTCTCTATTATTATATGACAGACCAGCTAGATCTGTCTCAATTATAATATGACAGACCAGCTAGATCTACTGTCTCTATTATATTATGACAGACCAGCTAGATCTACTGTCGCTGTGTCTCTATCATATTTTGACAGACCAGCTAGATCTACTGTCTCTATTATAATATGACAGACCAGCTAGATCTACTTTCTCTATTATATTATGACAGACCAGCTAGATCTACTGTCTCGATTATAAAATGACAGACCAGCTAGATCTACTGTCTCTATTATAATATGGCAGACCAGCTAGATCTACTGTCTCTATTATAGTATGACAGACCAGCTAGATCTACTGTCTCTATTATAGTATGACAGACCAGCTAGATCTACTGTCTCTATTATATATTGACAGACCAGCTAGATCTACTGACTCTATTGTACTATGACAGACCAGCTAGATCTACTGTCTCTATTATATTTTGACAGACCAGCTAGATCTACTGTCTCTATTATATTATGACAGACCAGCTAGATCCACTGTCTCTATTATATTATGACAGACCAGGTAGATATACTGTCTCTATTATATTGTGACAGACCAGCTAGATCTACTGTCTCTATTCTAATTTGACAGACCAGCTAGATCTACTGTCTCTATTATGTTATAACAGACCAGCTGATCTACTGTCTCTATTATATTTGACAGACCAGCTAGATCTACTGTCTCTATTATATTATGACAGACCAGCTAGATCTACTGCCTCAATTATAATATGACAGACCAGCTAGATCTACTGTCTCTATTATATTATGACAGACCAGAAAGATATACTGTCTCTATTTTATTATGAAAGACCAGCTAGATCTACTTTCGCTATTATATTATGATAGACCAGCTAGATCTACTGTCTCTATTATATTATGACAGACCAGCTAGATCTCCTGTCTCTATTATATTATGACAGACCAGCTAGATCTCCTGTCTCTATTATATTATGACAGTGACTCTATTGTACTATGACAGACCAGCTAGATCTACTGTAGATCCACTGTCTCTATTATATTATGACAGAACAGGTAGATATAATGTCTCTATTATATTATGACAGACCAGCTAGATCTACTGTCTTTATTCTAATTTGACAGACCAGCTAGATCTACTGTCTCTGTTATATTATAACAGACCAGCTAGAGACCAGCTAGATCTATGTCTCTAGTGTACTATGACATACCAATTAGATCTACTGTCTCTATTATAATATGACAGACCGAGCTAGATCTACTGTCTCTATTATATTATGACAGACCAGCTAGATCTACTGTCTCAATTATAATATGACAGACCAGCTAGATCTACTGTCTCTATTATATTATGACAGACCAGCTAGATCTACTGTCTCTATTATATTATGACAGACCAGCTAGATCTACTGTCTCTATTATATTGTGACAGACCAGCTAGATCTACTGTCTCAACTATAATATGACAGACCAGCTAGATATACTGTCTCTATTATATTATGACAGACCAGCTAGATCTACTGTCTCTATTATATTATGACAGACCAGCTGATCTACTGTCTCTTTTAATATGACAGACCAGCTACATCTACTGTCTCTGTTATATTATGACAGACCAGGTAGATATACTGTCTCTATTATATTATGACAGACCAGCTAAATCGACTGAATCTATTATATTACATGACAGACCAGCTAGATCTACTGTCTCTATTATATTATGACAGACCAGCTAGATCTACTGTCTCTATTATATTATGACAGACCAGCTAGATCTACTGTCTCAATTATAATATGACAGACCAGCTAGATCTACTGTCTCTATTATATTATGACAGACCAGCTAGATCTACTGTCGCTGTGTCTCTATCATATTATGACAGACCAGCTAGATCTACTTTCTCTATTATAATATGACAGACCAGCTAGATCTACTGTCTCTATTATATTATGACAGACCAGCTAGATCTACTGTCTCTGTGTCTCTATCATATTATGACAGACCTTAGATCTTACTGTCTCTATTATAATATGGCAGACCAGCTAGATCTACTGTCTCTATTATAGTATGACAGACCAGCTAGATCTACTGTCTCAATTATAATATGGCAGACCAGCTAGATCTACTGTCTCTATTATAGTATGACAGACCAGCTAGATCTACTGTCTCTATTATATATTGACAGACCAGCTAGATCTACTGACTCTATTGTACTATGACAGACCAGCTAGATCTACTGTCTCTATTATATTTGACAGACCAGCTAGATCTACTGTCTCTATTATATTATGACAGACCAGGTAGATATAATGTCTCAATTATATTATGACAGACCAGCTAGATCTACTGTCTCTATTCTAATTTGACAGACCAGCTAGATCTACTGTCTCTGTTATATTATGACAGACCAGCTTCTGATCTACTGTCTCTATTATATTTTGACAGACCAGCTCATCTACTGTCTCTATTATATTATGACAGACCAGCTAGATCTAATGCCTCAATTATAATATGACAGACCAGCTAGATCTACTGTCTCTATTATGGCTATGACAGACCAGAAAGATCTACTGTCTCTATTATATTATGACAGACCAGCTAGATCCACTGTCTCTATTATATTATGACAGACCAGGTATATAATGTCTCTATTATATTATGACAGACCAGCTAGATCTACTGTCTCTATTCTAATTTGACAGACCAGCTAGATCTACTGTCTCTGTTATATTATGACAGACCAGCTTGATCTACTGTCTCTATTATATTTTGACAGACCAGCTACATCTACTGTCTCTATTATATTATGACAGACCAGCTAGATCTACCTCAATTATAATATGACAGACCAGCTAGATCTACTGTCTCTATTATATTATGACAGACCAGAAAGATATACTGTCTCTATTTTATTATGAAAGACCAGCTAGATCTACTTTCGCTATTATATTATGATAGACCAGCTAGATCTACTGTCTCTATTATATTATGACAGACCAGCTAGATCTCCTGTCTCTATTATATTATGACAGACCAGCTAGATCTCCTGTCTCTATTATATTATGACAGACCAGCTAGATCTCCTGTCTCTATTATATTATGACAGACCAGCTAGATCTACTGTCTCTATTATATTATGACAGACCAGCTAGTTCTACTGTCTCTATTATATTATGACAGACCAGCTAGATCTACTGTCTCTATTATATTATGACAGACCAGCTAGATCTACTGTCTCTATTATATTATGACAGACCAGCTAGATCTACTGTCGCTGTGTCTCTATCATATTATGACAGACCAGCTAGATCTACTTTCTCTATTATATTATGACAGACCAGCTAGATCTACTGTCTCGATTATAAAATGACAGACCAGCTAGATCTACTGTCTCTATTATAATATGGCAGACCAGCTAGATCTACTGTCTCTATTATAGTATGACAGACCAGCTAGATCTACTGTCTCTATTATAATATGGCAGACCAGCTAGATCTACTGTCTCTATTATAGTATGACAGACCAGCTAGATCTACTGTCTCTATTATATATTGACAGACCAGCTAGATCTACTGACTCTATTGTACTATGACAGACCAGCTAGATCTACTGTCTCTATTATATTTTGACAGACCAGCTGATCTACTGTCTCTATTATATTATGACAGACCAGCTAGATCCACTGTCTCTATTATATTATGACAGACCAGGTAGATATAATGTCTCTATTATATTATGACAGACCAGCTAGATCTACTGTCTCTATTCTAATTTGACAGACCAGCTAGACCCTGTCTCTGTTATATTATGACAGACCAGCTTGATCTACTGTCTCTATTATATTTTGACAGACCAGCTACATCTACTGTCTCTATTATATTATGACAGACCAGCTAGATCTACTGTCTCTATTATAATATTACAGACCAGATAGATCTACTGTCTCTATTATAATATGACAGACCAGCTAGATCTATTGTCTCTATTTTAATATGACAGACCATCTAGATCTACTGTCTCTAGTGTACTATGACAGACCAGCTAGATCTACTGTCTCTATTTTTAATATGACAGACCAGCTAGATCTATTGTCTCTATTTTAATATGACAGACCAGCTAGATCTACTGTCTCTAGTGTATGACATACCAATTAGATCTACTGTCTCAATTATAATATGACAGACCAGCTGATATACTGTCTCTATTATATTATGACAGACCAGCTAGATCTACTGTCTCTATTATATTATGACAGACCAGCTAGATCTACTGTCTCTTTTAATATGACAGACCAGCTACATCTACTGTCTCTGTTATATTATGACAGACAGGTAGATATACTGTCTCTATTATATTATGACAGACCAGCTAAATCGACTGTCTCTATTATATTATGACAGACCAGCTAGATCTACTGTCTCTATTATATTATGATAGACTGAAATAGATCTACTGTCTCTATTATTATATTATGACAGACCAGCTAGATCTACTGTCTCAATTATAATATGACAGACCAGCTAGATCTACTGTCTCTATTATATTATGACACACCAGCTAGATCTACTGTCGCTGTGTCTCTATCATATTATGACAGACCAGCTAGATCTACTTTCTCTATTATAATATGACAGACCAGCTAGATCTACTGTCTCTATTATATTATGACAGACCAGCTGATCTACTGTCTCTGTGTCTCTATCATATTATGACAGACCAGCTAGATCTACTGTCTCTATTATAATATGGCAGACCAGCTAGATCTACTGTCTCTATTATAGTATGACAGACCAGCTGAATCTACTGTCTCAATTATAATATGGCAGACCAGCTAGATCTACTGTCTCTATTATAGTATGACAGACCAGCTAGATCTACTGTCTCTATTATATATTGACAGACCAGCTAGATCTACTGACTCTATTGTACTATGACAGACCACAGCTAGATCTACTGTCTCTATTATATTTTGACAGACCAGCTAGATCTACTGTCTCTATTATATTATGACAGACCAGGTAGATATAATGTCTCAATTATATTATGACAGACCAGCTAGATCTACTGTCTCTATTCTAATTTGACAGACCAGCTAGATCTACTGTCTCTGTTATATTATGACAGACCAGCTTGATCTACTGTCTCTATTATATTTTGACAGACCAGCTACATCTACTGTCTCTATTATATTATGACAGACCAGCTAGATCTAATGCCTCAATTTATAATATGACAGACCAGCTAGATCTACTGTCTCTATTATATTATGACAGACAGAAAGATCTACTGTCTCTATTATATTATGACAGACCAGCTAGATCCACTGTCTCTATTATATTATGACAGACCAGAGTAGATATAATGTCTCTATTATATTATGACAGACCAGCTAGATCTACTGTCTCTATTCTAATTTGACAGACCAGCTAGATCTACTGTCTCTGTTATATTATGACAGACCAGCTTGATCTACTGTCTCTATTATATTTTGACAGACCAGCTACATCTACTGCCCTATTATATTATGACAGACCAGCTAGATCTACTGCCTCAATTATAATATGACAGACCAGCCAGATCTACTGTCTCTATTATATTATGACAGACCAGAAAAGATATACTGTCTCTATTTTATTATGAAAGACCAGCTAGATCTACTTTCCTTTATTATATTATGATAGACCAGCTAGATCTACTGTCTCTATTATATTATGACAGACCAGCTAGATCTCCTGTCTCTATTATATTATGACAGACCAGCTAGATCTCCTGTCTCTATTATATTATGACAGACCAGCTAGATCTCCTGTCTCTATTATATTATGACAGACCAGCTAGATCTCCTGTCTCTATTATATTATGACAGACCAGCTAGATCTACTGTCTCTATTATATTATGACAGACCAGCTAGATCTACTGTCTCTATTATATTATGACAGACCAGCTAGATCTACTGTCTCAATTATAATATGACAGACCAGCTAGATCTACTGTCTCTATTATATTATGACAGACCAGCTAGATCTACTGTCGCTGTGTCTCTATCATATTATGACAGACCAGCTAGATCTACTTTCTCTATTATAATATGACAGACCAGCTAGATCTACTGTCTCGATTATAAAATGACAGACCAGCTAGATCTACTGTCTCTATTATAATATGGCAGACCAGCTAGATCTACTGTCTCTATTATAGTATGACAGACCAGCTAGATCTACTGTCTCTATTATAATATGACAGACCAGCTAGATCTACTGTCTCTATTATAGTATGACAGACCAGCTAGATCTACTGTCTCTATTATATATTGACAGACCAGCTAGATCTACTGACTCTATTGTACTATGACAGACCAGCTAGATCTACTGTCTCTATTATATTTTGACAGACCAGCTAGATCTACTGTCTCTATTATATTATGACAGACCAGCTAGATCCACTGTCTCTATTATATTATGACAGACCAGGTAGATATAATGTCTCTATTATATTATGACAGACCAGCTAGATCTACTGTCTCTATTCTAATTTGACAGACCAGCTAGATCTACTGTCTCTGTTATATTATGACAGACCAGCTTGATCTACTGTCTCTATTATATTTTGACAGACCAGCTACATCTACTGTCTCTATTATATTATGACAGACCAGCTAGATCTACTGTCTCTATTATAATATTACAGACCAGATAGATCTACTGTCTCTATTATAATATGACAGACCAGCTAGATCTATTGTCTCTATTTTAATATGACAGACCATCTAGATCTACTGTCTCTAGTGTACTATGACAGACCAGCTAGATCTACTGTCTCTATTTTAATATGACAGACCAGCTAGATCTATTGTCTCTATTTTAATATGACAGACCAGCTAGATCTACTGTCTCTAGTGTACTATGACATACCAATTAGATCTACTGTCTCTATTATAATATGACAGACCAGCTAGATCTACTGTCTCTATTATATTATGACAGACCAGCTAGATCTACTGTCTCAATTATAATATGACAGACCAGCTAGATCTACTGTCTCTATTATATTATGACAGACCAGCTAGATCTACTGTCTCTATTATATTATGACAGACCAGCTAGATCTACTGTCTCTATTATATTGTGACAGACCAGCTAGATCTACTGTCTCAATTATAATATGACAGACCAGCTAGATCTACTGTCTCTATTATATTATGACAGACCAGCTAGATCTACTGTCTCTATTATATTATGACAGACCAGCTAGATCTACTGTCTCTTTTTTAATATGACAGACCAGCTAGATCTACTGTCTCTGTTATATTATGACAGACCAGGTAGATATACTGTCTCTATTATATTATGACAGACCAGCTAAATCGACTGTCTCTATTATATTATGACAGACCAGCTAGATCTACTGTCTCTATTATATTATGACAGACCAGCTAGATCTACTGTCTCTATTATATTATGACAGACCAGCTAGATCTACTGTCTCAATTATAATATGACAGACCAGCTAGATCTACTGTCTCTATTATATTATGACAGACCAGCTAGATCTACTGTCGCTGTGTCTCTATCATATTATGACAGACCAGCTAGATCTACTTTCTCTATTATAATATGACAGACCAGCTAGATCTACTGTCTCTATTATATTATGACAGACCAGCTAGATCTACTGTCTCTGTGTCTCTATCATATTATGACAGACCAGCTAGATCTACTGTCTCTATTATAATATGACAGACCAGCTAGATCTACTGTCTCTATTATAGTATGACAGACCAGCTAGATCTACTGTCTCAATTATAATATGGCAGACCAGCTAGATCTACTGTCTCTATTATAGTATGACAGACCAGCTAGATCTACTGTCTCTATTATATATTGACAGACCAGCTAGATCTACTGACTCTATTGTACTATGACAGACCAGCTAGATCTACTGTCTCTATTATATTTTGACAGACCAGCTAGATCTACTGTCTCTATTATATTATGACAGACCAGGTAGATATAATGTCTCAATTATATTATGACAGACCAGCTAGATCTACTGTCTCTATTCTAATTTGACAGACCAGCTAGATCTACTGTCTCTGTTATATTTTGACAGACCAGCTACATCTACTGTCTCTATTATATTATGACAGACCAGCTAGATCTAATGCCTCAATTATAATATGACAGACCAGCTAGATCTACTGTCTCTATTATATTATGACAGACCAGAAATATATACTGTCTCTATTTTATTATGAAAGACCAGCTAGATCTACTTTCGCTATTATATTATGATAGACCAGCTAGATCTACTGTCTCTATTATATTATGACACACCAGCTAGATCTCCTGTCTCTATTATATTATGACAGACCAGCTAGATCTCCTGTCTCTATTATATTATGACAGACCAGCTAGACTCACCAATCTCTATTATATTATGACAGACCAGCTAGATCTACTGTCTCTATTATATTATGACAGACCAGCTAGTTCTACTGTCTCTATTATATTATGACAGACCAGCTAGATCTACTGTCTCTATTATATTATGACAGACCAGCTAGATCTACTGTCTCTGTTATATTATGACAGACCAGGTAGATATACTGTCTCTGTTATATTATGACAGACCAGGTATATATCCGGTCTCTGTTATATTAGGAGCACCAGCTAGATCTACTGTCTCTATTATAATATGACAGACTACCTACATCTATTGACTCTGTTATATTATGACAGACCAACTAGATCTACTGTCTCTATTTTATTATGACAGACCAGCTAGATCTATTTTGTCTTATAATATGACAGACTAGCTAGATCTGCTGTCTCTATTATAACATGACAGACCGGCTAGATCTACTGTCTCTATTATATTTTGACAGACCAGCTACATCTACTGTCTCTATTATATTATGACAGACAGCTAGATCTACTGCCTCAATTATAATATGACAGACCAGCTAGATCTACTGTCTCTATTATATTATGACAGACCAGAAAGATATACTGTCTCTATTTTATTATGAAAGACCAGCTAGATCTACTTTCGCTATTATATTATGATAGACCAGCTAGATCTACTGTCTCTATTATATTATGACACACAGCTAGATCTCCTGTCTCTATTATATTATGACGAAGTTAGATCTCCTGTCTCTATTATATTATGACAGACCAGCTAGATCTCCTGTCTCTATTATATTATGACAGACCAGCTAGATCTACTGTCTCTATTATATTATGACAGACCAGCTAGTTCTACTGTCTCTATTATATTATGACAGACCAGCTAGATCTACTGTCTCTATTATATTATGACAGACCAGCTAGATCTACTGTCTCTGTTATATTATGACAGACCAGGTAGATATACTGTCTCTGTTATATTATGATAGACCAGGTAGAAATACTGTCTCTGTTATATCATGACAGACCAGGTATATATCCGGTCTCTGTTATATTAGTGCAGACCAGCTAGATCTACTGTCTCTATTATAATATGACAGACTACCTACATCTACTGACTCTGTTATATTATGACAGACCAACTAGATCTACTGTCTCTATTTTATTATGACAGACCAGCTAGATCTATTGTGTCTATTATAATATGACAGACTAGCTAGATCTGCTGTCTCTATTATAATATGACAGACCAGCTAGATCTACTGTCTCTATTATATTATGACAGACCAGCTAGATCTACTGTCTCTATTATATTATGACAGACCAGCTAGATCTACTGTCTCTATTCTATTATGAAATACCAGCTAGATCTACTGTCTCTATTCTATTATGACAGACCAACTAGATCTACTGTCTCTATTATATTATGACAGACCAGCTAGATCTACTGTCTCTATTATATTATGACAGACCAGCTAGATCTACTGTCTCTATTATATTATGACAGACCAGCTAGATCTACTGTCTCTATTATATTATGACAGACCAGCTAGATCTACTGTCTCTATTATATTATGACAGACCATCTAGATCTACAGTCTCTATTCTATTATGACAGACCAGCTAGATCTACTGTCTCTATTGTATTATGACAGACCAACTAGATCTACTGTCTCTATTATATTATGACAGACCAGCTAGATCTACTGTCTCTGTTATATTATGACAGACCAGGTAGATATACTGTCTCTGTTATATTATGACAGACCAGCTAGATCTACTGTCTCTATTATATTATGACAGACCAGCTAGATCTACTGTCTCTATGTCTCTATTATATTATGACAGACCAGCTAGATCTACTGTCTCTATTAAAATATGACAGACCAGCTAGATTTACTGTCTCTATTATACTATTGCAGACCAGGTAGATCTACTGTCTCTATTATACTATGACAGACCAGCTAGATCTACTGTCTCTGTTATATTATGACAGACCAGCTAGATCTACTGTCTCTATTATACTATAACAGACCAGCTAGATCTACTGTCTCTGTTATATTATGACAGACCAGCTAGATCTACTATCTCTATTATATTATGACAGACCAGCTAGATCTACTGTCTCTATTATACTATGACAGACCAGGTAGATCTACTGTCTCTATTATATTATGACAGACCAGCTAGATCTACTGTCTCTATGTCTCTATTATATTATGACAGACCAGCTATATCTACTGTCTCTATTGTATGACATACCAGCTAGATCTTATGTTTCTATTATATTATGACAGACCAGCTAGATCTACTGTTTCTATTAAATTATGACAGACCAACTAGATCGACTGTCTCTATTGTACTGTGACAGACCAGCTAGATCTACTGTCTCTATGTCTCTATTATATTATGACAGACCAGCTATATCTACTGTCTCTATTGTATGACAGACCAGCTAGATCTACTGTCTCTATTATATTATGACAGACCAGCTAGATCTACTGTCTCTATTAAATTATGGCAGACCAACTAGATCGACTGTCTCTATTGTACTGTGACAGACCAGCTAGATCTACTGTCTCTATTATAATATGACAGACCATCTAGATCTACTGTCTCTATTCTATTATGAAATACCAGCTAGATCTACTGTCTCTATTCTATTATGACAGACCAACTAGATCTACTGTCTCTATTCTGTGACAGACCAGCTAGATCGACTGTCTCTATTGTGACAGACCAGCTAGATCTACTGTCTCTATGTATTATATTATGACAGACCAGCTATATCTACTGTCTCTATTGTATGACATACCAGCTAGATCTTATGTTTCTATTATATTATGACAGACCAGCTAGATCTGCTGTCTCTATTGTATGACATACCAGCTAGATCTACTGTCTCTATTATATTATGACAGACCAGCTAGATCTACTGTCTCTATTATATTATGACAGACCAGCTAGATCTACTGTCTCTATTATAATATGACAGACCAGCTAGATCTACTGTCTCTATTATATTATGACAGACCAGCTAGATCTACTGTCTCTATTATAATATGACAGACCAACTAGATCTACTGTCTCTATTATATTATGACAGACCAGCTAGATCTACTGTCTCTATTATATTATGACAGACCATCTAGATCTACAGTCTCTATTCTATTATGACAGACCAGCTAGATCTACTATCTCTATTGTATTATGACAGACCAACTAGATCTACTGTCTCTATTATATTATTACAGACCAGCTAGATCTACTGTCTCTGTTATATTATGACAGACCAGGTAGATATACTGTCTCTGTTATATTATGACAGACCAGCTAGATCTACTGTCTCTATTCTATTATGAAATACCAGCTAGATCTACTGTCTCTATTCTATTATGACAGACCAACTAGATCGACTGTCTCTATTATATTATGACAGACCAGCTAGATCTACTGTCTCTATTATATTATGACAGACCAGCTAGATCTACTGTCTCTATGTCTCTATTATATTATGACAGACCAGCTAGATCTACTGTCTCTATTAAAATATGACAGACCAGCTAGATTTACTGTCTCTATTATACTATTGCAGACCAGGTAGATCTACTGTCTCTATTATACTATAACAGACCAGCTAGATCTACTGTCTCTGTTATATTATGACAGACCAGCTAGATCTACTATCTCTATTATATTATGACAGACCAGCTAGATCTACTGTCTCTATTATACTATGACAGACCAGGTAGATCTACTGTCTCTATTATATTATGACAGACCAGCTAGATCTACTGTCTCTATGTCTCTATTATATTATGACAGACCAGCTATATCTACTGTCTCTATTGTATGACATACCAGCTAGATCTTATGTTTATATTATATTATGACAGACCAGCTAGATCTGCTGTCTCTATTGTATGACATACCAGCTAGATCTACTGTCTCTATTATATTTTGACAGACCATCTAGATCAACTGTCTCTATTATATTATGACAGACCAGCTAGATCTACCGTCTCTATTATATTATGACAGACCAGCTAGATCAACTGTCTCTATTATATTATGACAGACCAGCTAGATCTACCGTCTCTATTATATTATGACAGACCAGCTATATCTACTGTCTCTATTATAACATGACAGACCAGCTAGATCTACTGTCTCTATTGTATGACATACCAGCTAGAACTACTGTCTCTAAAATATTATGACAGACCAGGTAGATCTACTGTCTCTATTGTACTATGACAGACCAGCTAGATCTACTGTCTCTATTATATTATGACAGACCAGCTAGATCTACTGTCTCTATTATACTATGACAGACCAGGTAGATCTACTGTCGCTATTATATTATGACAGACCAGCTAGATCTACTGCCTCTATTATACTATGACAGACCAGGTAGATCTACTGTCACTATTATATTTTGACATACCAGCTTGATCTACTGTCTCTATTATATTATGACAGACCAGCTAGATCTACTGTCTCTATTAAAATATGACAGACCAGCTAGATTTACTGTCTCTATTATACTATTGCAGACCAGGTAGATCTACTGTCTCTATTATACTATAACATACCAGCTAGATCTACTGTCTCTGTTATATTATGACAGACCAGCTAGATCTACTATCTCTATTATATTATGACAGACCAGCTAGATCTACTGTCTCTATTATACTATGACAGACCAGGTAGATCTACTGTCTCTATTATATTATGACAGACAGCTAGATCTACTGTCTCTATGTCTCTATTATATTATGACAGACCAGCTATATCTACTGTCTCTATTGTATGACATACCAGCTAGATCTTATGTTTCTATTATATTATGACAGACCAGCTAGATCTGCTGTCTCTATTGTGATATGACATACCAGCTAGATCTACTGTCTCTATTATATTATGACAGACCTGCTAGATCTACTGTCTCTATTATAGTTTGACAGACCATTTAGATCTACTGTCTCTATTATATTATGACAGACCAGCTAGATCTACTGTCTCTATTATATTATGACAGACCAGCTAGATCTACTGTCTCTATTATATTATGACAGACCAGCTAGATCTACTGTCTCTATTATATTATGACAGACCAGCTAGATCTACTGTCTCTATTGTATGACATACCAGCTAGAACTACTGTCTCTAAAATATTATGACAGACCAGGTAGATCTACTGTCTCTATTGTATTATGACAGACCAGCTAGATCTACTGTCTCTATTATATTATGACAGACCAGCTATATCTACTGTCTCTATTGTATGACACACCAGCTAGATCTACTGTCTCTATTATATTATGACAGACCAGCTAGATCTACTGTCTCTATTATATTATGACAGACCTGCTAGATCTACTGCCTCTATTATATTTTGACATACCAGCTTGATCTACTGTCTCTGTTATATTATGACAGACCAGCTAGATCTACTGTCTCTATTATATTATAACAGACCAGCTAGATCTACTGTCTCTATTATATTATAACAGACCAGCTAGATCTACTGTCTCTGTTATATTATGAGAGACCAGGTTGATATACTGTCTCTGTTATATTATGACAGACCCAGCTAGATCTACTGTCCTATTGTATGACATACCAGCTAGATCTACTCTCATTTATTATATTATGACAGACCAGCTAGATCTGTATTGTCTCTATGTCTCTATTCTATTATGACAGACCAACTAGATCGACTGTCTCTATTGTACTGTGACAGACCAGCTAGATCTACTGTCTCTATTATATTATGACAGACCAGCTAGATCTACTGTCTCTATGTCTCTATTATATTATGACAGACCAGCTAGATCTACTGTCTCTATTAAAATATGACAGACCAGCTAGATTTACTGTCTCTATTATACTATTGCAGACCAGGTAGATCTACTGTCTCTATTATACTATAACAGACCAGCTAGATCTACTGTCTCTGTTATATTATGACGAACCAGCTAGATCTACTATCTCTATTATATTATGACAGACCAGCTAGATCTACTGTCTCTGTTATACTATGACAGACCAGGTAGATCTACTGTCTCTATTATATAATGACAGACCAGCTAGATCTACTGTCTCTATGTCTCTATTATATTATGACAGACCAGCTATATCTACTGTCTCTATTGTATGACAGACCAGCTAGATCTACTGTCTCTATTATATTATGACAGACCAG
>NW_024607125.1:12500-18183 GCF_018296145.1 Oncorhynchus tshawytscha | reverse complement strand
AAGCAGCGTTTCGGTGCATTGCTCTCTCTCTCTCTCCTGATCTTATGTGAAGTTAATGTGATAAAATGTGACAACATGTAAACATTAAAATGTGATAACATTAAACTACACATGTGAAAACGTGAGATCTCATGTGAAATAAACATGGGAATACAACATTTCAACATGTGATATAATAAAACTACACGTAACAACATTTGAAAGGTTTTCACATGTAAAACTGCAAATTCAATTTTCACACGTGAAAACGAAATTCCACGTCAGAGCTAGAGTTTCACATGTCAACATGTTTCCACGTGTGAAAAAGAAAATTCCATTTTTGACGTGAACTTTTTTCATATGTGAAACTTCAACTGTCACCTGAATCTGAAATTCAGAATGTAAGGTGAAAACACGTTATTCTCCTCATGTGGACAACTCAACTCACATGACTCTTTTAACTTCACATTTGGTTTCACATGTGGACAACTCAACTCACATGACTCTTTTAAATTCACATTTGAGCTCAACAAGTAAAAACAGCTATATCACATGTGAAAATGAAACTAATACATTTCACATGTCTTTTTTTTTAGGGAAGTAATGAAATTATATGGGAGTTTAAAAGTAAATTGTTCAACTTAAAGAGTGTAAACATTTTAAATGACTACACTTCTATTTGACATGCTCATTAAGCGCTGGCTTCTCAATATGACCCCAGTTTGGGATTTAAACTCACAACCTCTGGGATGGGAGTACACTTATCTTTCTGCTGTGCCACAAAGACTTCAGCATTCGGAGAAGTCCCTTACACATTCATTACCCATAATACATCTGCACTGAGCAAAAGACCGCCATCTGCTCTGCTATTTTAGTCTTCTGTTATTCTGACTATTCCTTCGTCATTGATTGGAGGGGTTTTTCTGTATATTTTTCTGATTCTACTTTAATTTTACTCCTGATTCATTATGAAAAATATATGTATTTTAACAAAGCTGAGAGTTACTTTAAAGTCAAAGTGGAGGACTACAGTTGATACAGTCAGTCAGTGACACGGACGTGTTGATGTAACAGGAAGTTCAGAATGCTGTGAACCCCAGAGGTTGTGAGTTCAAATCCCAGGTGAGGACAAGTTGAAAAATAATGATTGTTTAAGTCAACATACATCATGTGGTCAGATATGTGAGTTTGAGAACCGTGTGATGTTCCAGAGACACATCCTAATGACAATTGTTTGTTTGCAGGGCATTTTCCACGACAAAATCTCATATGAAAATGTTCACCTTAATCTTCATTGTGAACATCCACCTGTGAAACATAATTGTGTGAAAGTGTTCCATGTAACATGTGCAAAACATGGTTTTTCAGTAAGGGTCTCTGTCTCTGTCTCTCTCTCTCTCAATTCAATTCAAGGGGCTTTATTGACATGGGAAAACATGTTAACAAAGCAAGTGAAATAGATAATAAGCTAACAGGTCACACTGTGTTATTTCACCCAATAGATATCGGAGTTTATCAAATTGGATTTGTTTTCAAATTCTGTGTGGATCTGTGTAATCTGAGGGAAATATGTCTCTCTAATATGGTCATACATTGGGGAGGAGGTTAGGAAGTGCAGCTCAGTTTCCACCTCGTTTGTGGGCAGTGAGCACATAGCTTGTTTTCTCTTGAGAGCCATGTCTGCCTATGGCGGCCTTTCTCAATAGCAAGGCTATGCTCACTGAGTCTGTACATAGTCAAAGCTTTCCTTAAGTTTGGGTCAGTCACAGTGGTCAGGTATTCTGCCGCTGTGTACTCTCTGTGTAGGGCCAAATAGCATTCTAGTTTGCTCTGTTTTTTTGTTAATTCTTTCCAATGTGTCAAGTAATTATCTTTTTGTTTTCTCATGATTTGGTTGGGTCTAATTGTGCTGCTGTCCTGGGGCTCTGTAGGGTGTGTTTGTGTTTGTGAACAGAGCCCCAGGACCAGCTTGCTTAGGGACTCTTCTCCAGGTTCATCTCTCTGTAGGTGATGGCTTTGTTATGGAAGGTTTGGGAATCACTTCCTTTTAGGTGGTTATAGAATTTAACGGCTCTTTTCTGGATTTTGAAAAATTAGTGGGTATCAGCCTAATTCTGCTCTGCATGCATTATTTGGTGTTCACCACGTTGTACACGGAGGATATTTTTGCAGAATTCTGCGTGCAGAGTCTGGTGTTCGGTGTTTGTCCCATTTTGTGAAGTCTTGGTTGGTGAGCGGACCCCAGACCTCACAACCATAAAGGGCAATGGGCTCTATGACTGATTCAAGTATTTTTAGCAAAATCCTAATTGGTATGTTGAAATTTATGTTCCTTTTGATGGCATAGAATGCCCTTCTTGCCTTGTCTCTCAGATCATTCACAGCTTTGTGGAAGTTACCTGTGGCGCTGATGTTTAGGCCAAGGTATGTATAGTTTTTTGTGTGCTCTAGGGCAACAGTGTCTAGATGGAATTTGTATTTGTGGTCCTGGTGACTGGACCTTTTTCGGAACACCATTATTTTGGTCTTACTGAGATTTACTGTCAGGGCCCAGGTCTGACAGAATCTGTGCATAAGATCTAGGTGCTGCTGTAGGCCCTCCTTGGTTGGTGACAGAAGCACCAGATCATCAGCAAACAGCAGACATTTGACTTCGGATTCTAGTAGGGTGAGGCCGGGTGCTGCAGACTTTTCTAGTGCCTGGGCCAATTCGTTGATATATATGTTGAAGAGGGTGGGGCTTAAGCCGCATCCCTGTCTCACCCCACGACCCTGTGTGAAGAAATGTGTGTGTTTTTGCCAATTTTAACCGCACACTTGTTGTTTGTGTACATGGATTTTATAATGTCGTATGTTTTACCCCCAACACCACTTTCCATCAGTTTGTATAGCAGACCCTCATGCCAAATTGAGTCGAAGGCTTTTTTTTTGAAATCAACAAAGCATCAGAAGACTTTTCCTTTGTTTTGGTTTGTTTGGTTGTCAATTAGGGTGTGCAGGGTGAATACATGGTCTGTTGTACGGTAATTTGGTAAAAAGCCAATTTGACATTTGCTCAGTACATTGTTTTCATTGAGGAAATGTACGAGTCTGCTGTTAATGATAATGCAGAGGATTTTCCCAAGGTTACTGTTGACACATATTCCACGGTAGTTATTGGGGTCAAATTTGTCTCCACTTTTGTGGATTGGGGTGATCAGTCCTTGGTTTCAAATATTGGGGAAGATGCTTAGTATGATGTATGATGTAAGTATGATGTTAAAGAGTTTTAGTATAGCCAATTGGAATTTGTTGTCTGTATATTTGATCATTTCATTGAGGATACCATCAACACCACAGGCCTTTTTGGGTTGGAGGGTTTTTATTTTGTCCTGTAACTCATTCAATGTAATTGGAGAATCCAGTGGGTTCTGGTAGTCTTTAATAGTTGATTCTAACATCTGTATTTGATCATGAATATATTTTTGCTCTTTATTCTTTGTTATAGAGCCAAAAAGATTGGAGAAGTGGTTTACCCATACATCTCCATTTTGGAGTCTATGGATTCTTCAATTACATTGAGCTGATTTCTGACATGCTGTTCCCTTCTTTTCCGTAATGTATTTCTGTATTGTTTTAGTGATTCACCATAGTGAAGGAGTAGACTCAGGTTTTCCGGGTCTCTATGTTTTTGGTTGGATAGGTTTCTCAATTTCTTTCTTAGATTTTTGCATTCTTCATCAAACCATTTGTCATTGTTGCTAATTTTCTTCGGTTTTCTATTTGAGATTTTTAGATTTGATAGGAAGCTGAGAGGTCAAATATACTGTTGAGATTCTCTCTCTCTCTCTCTCTCTCTGTCTGTCTCTCTCTCTCTCTAACAAATGGAGCTCTAGTGAAGGGGAGGATAACAGCAAAGGCTAGAAAAAGAAAACTAAGCAGTAACAATGAAATGACGACAGTTGGTATAGGAGCATTATCTTTAGTGATGGAGTCGGGGCTTCCATTATGCTGAATACTGTGAGGAGCCCTCCTCCAGTGGTAAAATAATGCCAGAGTCAGGTCTTCCATTGTGCTGAATACTGAGGAGCCCTGAGTCCAGTACAATGAGTCAGGTCTTCCATTGTGCTGAATACTGTGAGGAGCCTCCTCTAGTGGTAAAGTAATGCCAGTACAATGAGTCAGGTCTTCCATTATGCTGAATACTGTGAGGAGCACTCCTCTAGTGGTAAAGTAATGCCAGTACATTGAGTCAGGTCTTCCATTGTGCTGAATACTGTGAGGAGAGTTCCCTGCTGTGGTAGAGTCATGCCAGTCTATTATCTTCTGCATTGATGAGGCTGAAGTGGAGCAGGTCGAGAGTTTCAAGTTCCTTGGTGTCCACATCAATTACAAACTATCATGGGCCAAACACACCAAGACAGTTTGTGAAGAGGGCACGACAACACCTTTTCCCCCTCAGGACACTGAAATGTTTTGGTCCCCAGATCCTCCAAATGTTCTACAGCTGCACCATCGAGAGCATCCTGACTGGTTGCGTCACCGCCTGGCATCGCAACTGCTCGGTATCTGACTGTAAGGCAGGGTAGTGCGTACAGCCCCTTACATCACAGGGGCCATGCTTCCTGACATCCAGGATCTACTGTACATTACATTTTTAGGGAACAACTACCACTTAATATTACCACTTTACAAGACAATCAAACAATGTTAATTAAAGTGGTTAGAATTCCTAAACACGCCATTATAGATGTGGCCATAAGCCAAAATACAAAATTCTGCCAAAATGGCCCCCACCAGTACTTGTCCAGTGATCTCAGTGATCACTGTCCTACCGCATGTATTAGAGATACCGAACAGATTAACGAACAGATTAACTTCCTATAATTATGAAGAGACTATAATTATCAATCTGCCTTTGTTGAACTGAAATGAGTACTTAATGCAGGTAACAACTAAGTACATGTGATTTTCCAATTCACATAAGGATGTATCTGATGATTTATTCATAAGTACTTTGGATGGTGCCCTCGCTGATCGTGTCCCCGCTTATACATATCTGGGCAGCTGGATTGACGAGAAGCGATCTTTCAAAAGCATGTTGAGGAGTTAGTTTAGAAATGAAGAATTGAATTAGCTTCTTGTATTGGGACAGGCCATGTATTTCATTGAAGAGCAGAAAACAAATAACTCTGTCAACACTCATTCTGGTTAATGACTATGGTGATGTCATCTATATGACTCTGGTGATGTCGTCTGTATGACTATGGTGATGTCATCTATATGACTCTGGTGATGTCATCTGTATGACTATGGTGATGTCATCTGTATGACTATGGTGATGTCATCTGTATGACTATGGTGATGTCATCTATATGACTATGGTGATGTCATCTGTATGACTATGGTGATGTCATCTATATGACTCTGGTGATGTCATCTGTATGACTCTGGTGATGTCATCTGTATGACTATGGTGATGTCATCTGTATGACTATGGTGATGTCATCTATATGACTATGGTGATGTCATCTGTATGACTATGGTGATGTCGTCTATATGACTCTGGTGATGTCATCTGTATGACTATGGTGATGTCATCTGTATGACTATGGTGATGTCATCTGTATGACTATGGTGATGTCATCTGTATGACTATGGTGATGTCATCTATATGACTATGGTGATGTCGTCTATATGACTATGGTGATGTCATCTGTATGAC
>NW_024607125.1:0-5000 GCF_018296145.1 Oncorhynchus tshawytscha | reverse complement strand
ATTGTCTGTGAGAGGAGAGGCCTATATGATATTGTCTGTGAGAGGAGAGGCCTATATGATATTGTCTGTGAGAGGAGAGGCCTATATGATATGTCTGTGAGAGGAGAGGCCTATATGATATTGTCTGTGAGAGGAGAGGCCTATATGATATTGTCTGTGAGAGGAGAGGCCTATATGATATTGTCTGTGATATATGTATTGTCTGTGAAGGAGAGGCCTATATGATATTGTCTGTCTGATGAGAGGAGAGCCTATGATATTGTCTGTGAGGAAGGCCTATATGTAATGTAATGTCTGTTCAGAGGAGAGGCCTATATAAATGATATTGTCTGTGAGAGGAGAGGCCTACAGATATTGTCTGCAGAGGCCTAGATGATATTTCTGTGAGATAATGATATTGTCTGTGAGAGGAGAGGCCTATATGATATTGTCTGTGAGAGACCTATATGATAGAGAGACCTCATATGATATTGTCTGCCTATATGATATATGTCTGAGAGACCTATATGATATTGTCTGTGAGAGGAGAGGCCTAGTGATATTGAGAGGAGAGGCTATAAGCAGAGATTGTTCTGATATTGTTGTGAGAGGGAGGCTTCTAGCTGATATATGAGAGATGTCTGAAAAGGATCTTTTTGATAGGAAAGGCAGAGAGAGGCTATAAAGATATTTCTGTAAGAGGAAGGCCTATACAGAGATGACCAGAATAATGTCTGTGAGAGGAGAGGCTTATATGATATTGTCAGAGAGAGAGGCCTGAGAATAAGATATTGTCAGGGAGAATATGGGATATTGTCTGGAGAGGCCTATATGATATTGTCTTCTAGATTGACTGGTTAAATGTTTGGTAAAAACCTAAATTTGTGTGGGAAGAATCCCGAATCAGATAGGAAATCTGTCTTCTCTAGCATGGATTTTGAAAACCTGGGAATTTTGGGAAAGTCACTGAGGGTTGGAACCCTAATAATAATGTAGTTCAATACCGAAGTTAGTAAATACGAGGCTCTGAAACTTTGCATAGAAAAACTATTACAGATATGTTGCATGATTCTTGACAAACATTTTGAGATAATTATTTGAGTATAACGTGCTGGAAGAAATAAGAGTAAAGATCTATAACAGAGATGATCTATAACAGAGAGGATCTATAACAGAGATGATCTATAACAGAGAGGATCTATAACAGGGAGGATATATAACAGAGAGGATCTATAACAGAGAGGATCAATAACAGGGAGGATCTTTAACATAGAGGATCTATAACAGAGAGGATCTATAACAGAGAGGATTTATAACAGGGAGGATCTATAACAGAGAGATTCTATAACAGGGAGGATCTATAACAGAGAGATTCTATAACAGGAGGATCTATAACAGAGAGATTCTATAACAGGGAGGATCTATAACAGAGAGATTCTATAACAGGGAGGATCTATAACAGAGAGGATCTATAACAGAGAGGATCTATAACAGAGAGGATCTATAACAGAGAGGATCTATAACAGAGGAGGGAGGGATCTATAAGAGGATACATATGTTGTTCTGTTCATAGCTGAGCGTAGAGAGAGAAGGAAAGCAGGGGATGTGGTCCCAGAGAGAGAGATGAGGATGAGGGGATAGAGGGAGGTGGTAGAGGGATGGGGACAGAGAGAGGGAGGTGGTAGAGGGAAGGGGACAGAGGGAGGGAGGTGGTCAGAGGAAGGGGACAGAGAGAGGGAGGTGGTAGTCAAGGGGACAGAGGGAGGGAGATGGTAGAGGGAAGGGGACAGAGGGAGGTGGTAGAGGGGACAGAGGGAGGTGGTAGAGGGAAGGGGACAGAGGGAAGGGGACAGGGGACAGAGGGAGGTGGTAGAGGAAGGGCACAGAGGGAAGGGGACATAGGAGAGGGAGCCAACGAATAGGGAGAAATAGCTCCTGTGACAGAGATACAAAGTGATGGAAAGGGAGATAGGGAAGAAAGATGGCAATAAGAGAGGGACAAGTCTCCCCATAGATGACTGGTCCAAGCACAGGGCAGACTAGACAGTGAATGTATTTTTATTTCATCCCTTCAGAAAGCGGTAGACATAATCCATGACATCACCATTCCATATGACATCATCCATGACATCACCATTCCATATGACATCATCCATGACGTAGTAAGGGTCCATATCCCACTGGCCAGACCATCCCAAAAGGACAATGTTATTCTCCGTACGGGTCACTACTGTTGAGCAGAGAGCAGCGGTCTTTAGGGGGTGAATATAGTGTCCTAGATCTGTGTGTCTGAATGTGTCACAAGCTTCCCTGAGTCTCCAAACATCAGTGATCCTCCAAGCATTGTCACAAATAGTACATGTCCAAGCCTTGTCATGTACAGTAGATGTCCAAGCATTGTCACAAACTGTACATGTCCCAGCCTTGTCATGTACAGTAGATGTCCCAGCCTTGTCATGTACAGTAGATGTCCAAGCCATGTCACAAACTGTACATGTCCCAGCCTTGTCACAAACTGTACATGTCAGCCTTGTCACAAACAGTAGATATCATTGTCCCATGTCCCAGCCTTGTCATGTACAGTAGATGTCCAAGCATTGTCACAAACTGTACCTGTCCAAGCCTTGTCATGTACAGTAGATGTCCAAGCATTGTCACAAACTGTACATGTCCAAGCCTTGTCATGTACAGTAGATGTCCCAGCCTTGTCACAAACAGTACATGTCCAAGCCTTGTCACAAACTGTACATGTCCAAGCCTTGTCATGTACAGTAGATGTCACAGCCTTGTCACAAACAGTACATGTCCCAGCCTTGTCACAAACAGTACATGTCCAAGCCTTGTCACAAACAGTAGATATCCAAGCCTTGTCATGTATGTACCTGTCAAGCCTTGTCATGTACAGTAGATATCCAAGCCTTGTCATGTACAGTAGATATTCAAGCCTTGTCATATACAGTAGATATCCAAGCCTTGTATAGGTTTACATCACAATCCCAATGCAAGGAAGGAAGGAATTCTGTTTAAATGTCTTGATTCCAAAACGTTTTGGTTCTTCACACTGAAATTGTCTGACATTGGACTCGCTTGGTGACAGAACCTTTTCCTGTAAATGTCCATTACAGTCCAACGAGGGATTATAACACCTCACAGAAATCTCACTCCGATTGTCGCTCTCGCTATCCAGCAGTGACGCATATCTCTGCTGTCTCTTCCACTATTCCATCTCTCTCCCCATACCTAAGTCTCTCCTCCCCTCGCCACGCCCTTTAGATCTACCCTGATGCAACCCCATCAGCACCTGACTCTGATGGAGGAAACTCTCCCTCCCTCCTCCTCTTCCTCCTCCACCTCTTCGCTCTCTTTCCCTCTCCCTTTATTGGCCTCTTCCTCCTTCACTCCATCCTCCTCCTCTTCCTCCTTCTCTCTATCCTCCAACAGCCTTGCCCTCCTCACCCCCCTGCCTCCTCCCCTTCCGTCCCTCCCCGTCCGATTCCCCTGCCTCCCCCTTCCGTCCCTCCCCGTCCGATTCCCCTGCCTCCCCATCTCCTCGACACAGAGTATTCAACCCCAGTGGCCCACCCCTTGGCGTTTCCTGAACAACCCAAAATCAGTGATGTCCCTGGGGAAGCTCCTTCTCTGGGACCCTGCTTGTCTCTGGAGCTTGCAGAGGGAACCACCATCGGCGGGCAGGGGGCCAGGCCGTTAGCCAGCCTCAGCCCTTTGAAGGCAAGTGCGTCTGGGAACGAGGAGAGGCTGTGGCGCCGCCCTGCTGGATGATGGAGGCGGTTACGGTGAACAGTGTCTTCTTGTTGTTCTTCAGCTGGCCAATGGATGTGGGGGTGGACCTTAAGGGACCGGTCAGCATAGGCTAGGAGGACTGCCCTCCACCAACCCCAGACCCCGAACCCCCCAACAACAACACCCCGGACCTCCAGACCAGGTTTACCTGTCTTCATCATCCCCATCACCTCGCATCGGGAAACTAGAGATGTCCTGCTTCAGCTCCTAGAACAAAGGGACAGGGAGAAAAAGAGAGGCATTATACAAGAGAAAGCCTAGAAAAACAACAGCTGAAATGAACATAATGAAGCTATTTGACTGCAAAGTGACTTGAGCCTCAAGGTGTTCTGATTCAGTTCCCATATTACAGAGAGAAGAGACCGTCTCCAGGTCAAACCCAGTCCTCACCTTAAAGTTCTCAGTCAACCCCTCTTCTGTTTTAGCATCTCTGATCATGGCTGCTACATATCGCTTCACCAGGTTCCTCAACACCTCCTGGAACACAACAACAACAACAACAACATTAAACATGGAGTGACGCGAGTAGCCTAGTGGATTTAGACTGTGGGGCGGCAGGTAGCCTAGTGGTTAGACTGTAGGCGGCAGGTAGCCTGGTGGTTGGAACTGTAGGCGGCAGGTAGCCTAGTGGATTTAGACTGTAGAGGTGGCAGGTAACCTAGTGGTTAGACTGTAGAGGTGGCCTAGTGGTTGGAGCTGTAGAGGTGGCAGGTAGCCTAGTGGTTAGACTGTAGAGGTGGCCTAGTGGTTAGACTGTAGAGGTGGCAGGTGCCTTAGTGGTTAGACTGTAGTGGTTGGTTAGACTGTAGAGGTGGCAGGTAGCCTATGGTTGGGCTGTAGAGGGCCTAGTGGCTAGACTGTGAGTGTTTAGAATGTTTAGGAGTTTGGACTTGTAATTGAAAGGTTGCTGGATCAAATCCCAGCTGGACGAGGGTAAAAATATGTTGTTCTTCCCTGAACAAGGTAGTTAACCCCACTGTTACTAAGCCATCATTGATAATAATAATTCGTTCTTAACTGACTTGCCTAGTTAAAATAACAATAGATGGATGGAGAAGTGGAATGAAACCTTACAACATTCTTTTGTAACAAATCAACTTATATTTCTCATACAACAGGTGGACCTGTATCATGAAATGCTTACTTTACTACCCTTAACCAACAA
Organism: Oncorhynchus tshawytscha; assembly: GCF_018296145.1. Classification (NCBI taxonomy): domain Eukaryota; kingdom Metazoa; phylum Chordata; class Actinopteri; order Salmoniformes; family Salmonidae; genus Oncorhynchus; species Oncorhynchus tshawytscha. The sequence continues at coordinate 55 of NW_024607125.1, read as the reverse complement.
TGCAGTTTTAAGAAAAATTAGAGTTAAGAAAATATTTACTATAAACTAAACACAG
>NW_024607124.1:0-18125 GCF_018296145.1 Oncorhynchus tshawytscha | reverse complement strand
TGTCATAATATATTCGAGACCCAGAGACAGTAGATCTAGCGGGTCTGTCATAGTAGATCTAGCTGGTCTGTCATATTATAATAGAGACAGTAGATCTAGCTGGTCTGTCATATTATAATAGATACAGTAGATCTAGCTGGTCTGTCATAATACAATAGAGACAGTAGATCTAGCTGGTCTGTCATAATATAATAGAGAAAGTAGATCTAGCTGGTCTGTCATATTATAATAGAGACAGTAGATCTAGCTGGTCTGTCATAATACAATAGAGACAGTAGATCTAGCTGGTCTGTCATAATATAATAGAGAAAGTAGATCTAGCTGGTCTGTCATATTATAATAGAGACAGTAGATCTAGCTGGTCTGTCATAATATAATAGAGACAGTAGATCCACCTGGTCTGTCATAATATATTCGAGACACAGAGACAGTAGATCTAGCTGGTCTGTCATAGTAGATCCAGCAGTTCTGTCATAATATAATACAGACAGTAGATCTAGCTTGTCTGTCATATTATAATAGAGACAGTAGATCTAGCTGGTCTGTCATAATACAATAGAGACAGTAGATCTAGCTGGTCTGTCATAATATAATAGAGAAAGTAGATCTAGCTGGTCTGTCATATTATAATAGAGACAGTAGATCTAGCTGGTCTGTCATAATACAATAGAGACAGTAGATCTAGCTGGTCTGTCATAATATAATAGAGAAAGTAGATCTAGCTGGTCTGTCATATTATAATAGAGACAGTAGATCTAGCTGGTCTGTCATAATATAATAGAGACAGTAGATCCACCTGGTCTGTCATAATATATTCGAGACACAGAGACAGTAGATCTAGCTGGTCTGTCATAGTAGATCCAGCAGTTCTGTCATAATATAATACAGACAGTAGATCTAGCTTGTCTGTCATATTATAATAGAGACAGTAGATCTAGCTGGTCTGTCATATTATAATAGAGACTGTAGATCTAGCTGGGCTGTCATAATATATTAGAGACATAGAGACAGTAGATCTAGCTGGTCTGTCATATTATAATAGAGACAGTAGATCTAGCTGGTCTGTCATGTTATAATAGAGACAGTAGATCTGGCTGGTCTGTCATATTATAATAGAGACAGTAGATCTAGCTGGTCTGTCATGTTATAATTGAGACAGTAGATCTAGCTGGGCTGTCATAATATATTAGAGATAACACAGAGAGAGTAGATCTAGCTGGTCTGTCATAGTAGATCCAGCAGGTCTGTCATAATATATTAGAGACAGTAGATCTAGCTGGTCTGTCATAATATAATAGAGACAGTAGATCCACCTGGTCTGTCATAATATAATAGAGACAGTAGATCCAGCTGGTCTGTCATATTATAATAGAGACAGTAGATCTAGCTGGTCTGTCATAATATAATAGAGACAGTAGATCTAGCTGGTCTGTCATAATATAATAGAGAAAGTAGATCTAGCTGGTCTGTCATATTATAATAGAGACAGTAGATCTAGCTGGTCTGTCATATTATAATAGAAACAGTAGATCTAGCTGGTCTGTCATAATATAATAGAGAGAGAGACAGTAGAACTAGCTTGTCTGTCATAATACAATAGAGACAGTAGATCTAGCTGGTCTGTCATATTATAATTGAGACAGTAGATCTAGCTGGTATGTCATAATATAATAGAGACAGTAAATCTAGCTGGTCTGTCATAATATAATAGAGACAGTAGATCTAGCTGGTCTGTCATAATATAATAGAGACAGTAGATCTAGCTGGTCTGTCATATTATAATCGAGACAGTAGATGTAGCGGGTCTGTCATAATATAATAGAGATAGTAGATCTAGCTGGTCTGTCTTAATATAATAGAGACAGTAAATCTAGCTGGTCTGTCATATTATAATAGAGACAGTAGATCTAGCTGGTCTGTCATAATACAATAGAGACAGTAGATCTAGCTGGTCTGTCATAATATAATAGAGAAAGTAGATCTAGCTGGTCTGTCATATTATAATAGAGACAGTAGATCTAGCTGGTCTGTCATAATATAATAGAGACAGTAGATCTAGCTGGTCTGTCATAATATAATAGAGAAAGTAGATCTAGCTGGTCTGTCATATTATAATAGAGACAGTAGATCTAGCTGGTCTGTCATAATATAATAGAGACAGTAGATCTACCTGGTCTGTCATAATATATTCGAGACACAGAGACAGTAGATCTAGCTGGTCTGTCATAGTAGATCCAGCAGTTCTGTCATAATATAATACAGACAGTAGATCTAGCTTGTCTGTCATATTATAATAGAGACAGTAGATCTAGCTGGTCTGTCATATTATAATAGAGACTGTAGATCTAGCTGGTCTGTCATAGTAGATCCAGCTGGTCTGTCATAATATATTAGAGACAGTAGATCTAGCTGGTCTGTCATAATATAATAGAGACAGTAGATCTAGCTGGTCTGTCATAATATAATAGAGACAGTAGATCTAGCTGGTCTGTCATAATATAATAGAGACAGTAGATCTAGCTGGTCTGTCATATTATAATAGAGACAGTAGATCTAGCTGGTCTGTCATATTATAATAGAGAAGATCAGTAGATCTAGCTGGTCTGTCATAATATAATAGAGACAGTAGAACTAGCTGGTCTGTCATAATATAATAGAGACACAGAGACAGTAGATCTAGCTGGTCTGTCATAATATAATAGAGACAGTAGATCTAGCTGGTCTGTCATATTATAATAGAGACAGTAGATGTAGCTGGTCTGTCATAATATAATAGAGACAGTAGATCTAGCTGGTCTGTCATAATATAATAGAGACAGTAGATCTAGCTGGTCTGTCATATTATAATAGAGACAGTAGATCTAGCTGGTCTGTCATAATATAATAGAGACAGTAAATCTAGCTGGTCTGTCATAATATAATAGAGACAGTAGATCTAGCTGGTCTGTCATAATATAATAGAGACAGTAGATCTAGCTGGTCTGTCATAATATAATAGAGACAGTAGATCTAGCTGGTCTGTCATAATATAATAGAGATAGTAGATCTAGCTGGTCTGTCTTAATATAATAGAGACAGTAAATCTAGCTGGTCTGTCATATTATAATAGAGACAGTAGATCTAGCTGGTCTGTCATAATATAATAGAGACAGTAAATCTAGCTGGTCTGTCATAATATAATAGAGACAGTAGATCTAGCTGGTCTGTCATAATATAATAGAGACAGTAGATCTAGCTGGTCTGTCATATTATAATAGAGACAGTAGATCTAGCTGGTCTCTGTCATAATATAATAGAGATAGTAGATCTAGCTGGTCTGTCTTAATATAATAGAGACAGTAGATCTAGCTGGTCTGTCATAATATAATAGAGACAGTAGATCTAGCTGGTATGTCATAATATAATAGAGACAGTAAATCTAGCTGGTCTGTCATAATATAATAGAGACAGTAGATCTAGCTGGTCTGTCATAATATAATAGAGACAGTAGATCTAGCTGGTCTGTCATATTATAATCGAGACAGTAGATGTAGCGGGTCTGTCATAATATAATAGAGATAGTAGATCTAGCTGGTCTGTCTTAATATAATAGAGACAGTAAATCTAGCTGGTCTGTCATATTATAATTGAGACAGTAGATCTAGCTGGTATGTCATAATATAATAGAGACAGTAAATCTAGCTGGTCTGTCATAATATAATAGAGACAGTAGATCTAGCTGGTCTGTCATAATATAATAGAGACAGTAGATCTAGCTGGTCTGTCATATTATAATCGAGACAGTAGATGTAGCTGGTCTGTCATAATATAATAGAGACAGTAGATCTAGCTGGTCTGTCTTAATATAATAGAGACAGTAAATCTAGCTGGTCTGTCATATTATAATAGAGAGTAGCTCTAGCTGGTCTGTCATAATATAATAGAGACAGTAGATCTAGCTGGTATGTCATAATACAATAGAGACAGTAGATCTAGCTTGTCTGTCATATTATAATCGAGACAGTAGATCTAGCTGGTCTGTCATAATATAATAGAGACAGTAGATCTAGCTGGTCTGTCATAATATAATAGAGACAGTAGATCTAGCTGGTCTGTCATATTATAATAGAGACAGTAGATCTAGCTGGTCTGTCATAATATATTCGAGACAGTAGATCTAGCTGGTCTGTCATAGTACAATATAGACAGTAGATCTAGCTTGTCTGTCATAATATAATACAGACAGTAGATCTAGCTGGTCTGTCATATTATAATAGAGACAGTAGATCTAGCTTGTCTGTCATAATATAATACAGACAGTAGATCTAGCTGGTCTGTCATAATATAATAAAGACAGTAGAACCAACAGGTCTGTCATATTATAATGGAGACAGTAGATCTAGCTGGTCTGTCATAATATAATAGAGACAGTAGATCCAGCTGGTCTGTCATATTATAATAGAGACAGTAGATCTAGCTGGTCTGTCATAATATAATAGAGACAGTAGATCTAGCTGGTCTGAGACAGTAGATCTAGCTGGTCTGTCATAGTAGATCTAGCTGGTCTGTCATATTATAATAGAGACAGTAGATCTAGCTGGTCTGTCATATTATAATAGAGACAGTAGATCTAGCTGGTCTGTCATATTATAATAGAGACAGTAGATCTAGCTGGTCTGTCATAATATAATAGAGAAAGTAGATCTAGCTGGTCTGTCATAATATAATAGAGACAGTAGATCCACCTGGTCTGTCATAATATATTCGAGACACAGAGACAGTAGATCTAGCTGGTCTGTCATAGTAGATCCAGCAGTTCTGTCATAATATAATACAGACAGTAGATCTAGCTTGTCTGTCATATTATAATAGAGACAGTAGATCTAGCTGGTCTGTCATATTATAATAGAGACAGTAGATCTAGCTGGTCTGTCATATTATAATAGAGACAGTAGATCTAGCTGGTCTGTCATAATATAATAGAGCTGGTCTGTCATAATATAATAGAGACAGTAGATCTAGCTGGTCTGTCATAATATAATAGAGACAGTAGATCTAGCTGGTCTGTCATATTATAATAGAGACAGTAGATCTAGCTGGTCTGTCATAATATAATAGAGACAGTAGATCTAGCTGGTCTGTCATAATATAATAGAGACAGTAGATCTAGCTGGTCTGTCATGTTATAATTGAGACAGTAGATCTAGCTGGTCTGTCATATTATAATCGAGACAGTAGATCTAGCTGGTCTGTCATAATATAATAGAGATAGTAGATCTAGCTGGTCTGTCTTAATATAATAGAGACAGTAGATCTAGCTGGTCTGTCATATTATAATAGAGACAGTAGATCTAGCTGGTCTGTCATAATATAATAGAGACAGTAGATCTAGCTGGTCTGTCATAATATAATAGAGACAGTAGATCTAGCTGGTCTGTCATAATATAATAGAGACAGTAGATCTAGCTGGTCTGTCATATTATAATAGAGACAGTAGATCTAGCTGGTCTGTCATAATATAATAGAGATAGTAGATCTAGCTGGTCTGTCATAATATAATAGAGACAGTAGATCTAGCTGGTCTGTCATATTATAATAGAGACAGTAGATCTAGCTGGTATGTCATAATATAATAGAGACAGTAAATCTAGCTGGTCTGTCATAATATAATAGAGACAGTAGATCTAGCTGGTCTGTCATAATATAATAGAGACAGTAGATCTAGCTGGTCTGTCATATTATAATAGAGACAGTAGATGTAGCTGGTCTGTCATAATATAATAGAGATAGTAGATCTAGCTGGTCTGTCTTAATATAATAGAGACAGTAAATCTAGCTGGTCTGTCATATTATAATAGAGACAGTAGATCTAGCTGGTCTGTCATAATATAATAGAGACAGTAAATCTAGCTGGTCTGTCATAATATAATAGAGACAGTAGATCTAGCTGGTCTGTCATAATATAATAGAGACAGTAGATCTAGCTGGTCTGTCATATTATAATCGAGACAGTAGATGTAGCTGGTCTGTCATAATATAATAGAGATAGTAGATCTAGCTGGTCTGTCTTAATATAATAGAGACAGTACATCTAGCTGGTCTGTCATGTTATAATAGAGACAGTAGATCTGGCTGGTCTGTCATATTATAATAGAGACAGTAGATCTAGCTGGTCTGTCATAATATAATAGAGACAGTAGATCTAGCTGGTCTGTCATAATATAATAGAGACAGTAGATCTAGCTGGTCGTCATATTATAATAGAGACAGTAGATCTAGCTGGTCTGTCATAATATAATAGAGACAGTAGATCTAGCTGGTCTGTCTTAATATAATAGAGACAGTAAATCTAGCTGGTCTGTCATATTATAATTGAGACAGTAGATCTAGCTGGTCTGTCATAATATAATAGAGACAGTAGATCTAGCTGGTCTGTCATATTATAATCGAGACAGTAGATCTAGCTGGTCTGTCATATTATAATAGAGACAGTAGATCTAGCTGGTCTGTCATAATATAATAGAGACAGTAGATCTAGCTGGTCTGTCATAATATAATAGAGACAGTAGATCTAGCTGGTCTGTCATAATATAATAGAGACAGTAGATCTAGCTGGTCTGTCATAATATAATAGAGACAGTAGATCTAGCTGGTCTGTCATAATATAATAGAGACAGTAGATCTAGCTGGTCTGTCATAATATAATAGAGACAGTAGATCTAGCTGGTCTGTCATATTATAATAGAGACAGTAGATCTAGCTGGTCTGTCATAATATAATAGAGACAGTAGATCTAGCTGGTCTGTCATAATATAATAAAGACAGTAGAACTACAGGTCTGTCATATTATAATAGAGACAGTAGATCTAGCTGGTCTGTCATAATATAATAAAGACAGTAGAACTAGCTGGTCTGTCATATTATAATAGAGACAGTAGATCTAGCTGGTCTGTCATAATATATTCGAGACCCAGAGACAGTAGATCTAGCTGGTCTGTCATAGTAGATCTAGCTGGTCTGTCATATTATAATAGAGACAGTAGATCTAGCTGGTCTGTCATAAAATAATAGAGACAGTCAATCTAGCTGGTCTGTCATAATATAATAGAGACAGTAGATCTAGCTGGTCTGTCATAATGTAATAGAGCTAGTAGATCTAGCTGGTCTGTCTTTATATAATAGAGACAGTTGATCTAGCTGGTCTGTCATCATATAATAGAGACAGTAGATCTAGCTGGTCTGTCATAATATAATAGAGACAGTAGATCTAGCTGGTCTGTCATAATATAATAGAGACAGTAGATCTAGCTGGTCTGTCATATTATAATAGAGACAGTAGATCTAGCTGGTCTGTCATAATATAATAGAGACAGTAGATCTAGCTGGTCTGTCATAGTATAATAGAGACAGTAGATCTAGCTGGTCTGTCATAATATAATAGAGACAGTAGATCTAGCTGGTCTGTCATAATATAATAGAGACAGTAGATCTAGCTGGTCTGTCATAGTACAATAGAGACAGTAGATCTAGCTGGTCTGTCATAATATAATAGAGACAGTAGATCTAGCTGGTCTGTCATATTATAATAGAGACAGTAGATCTAGCTGGTCTGTCATAATATAATAGAGACAGTAGATCTAGCTGGTCTGTCATAATATAATAAAGACAGTAGAACCAACAGGTCTGTCATATTATAATAATAGACAGTAGATCTAGCTGGTCTGTCATAATATATTCGAGACCCAGAGACAGTAGATCTAGCGGGTCTGTCATAGTAGATCTACTAGCTGGTCTGTCATAATATAATAGAGACAGTAGATCTAGCTGGTCTGTCATAATATAATAGAGACAGTAGATCTAGCTGGTCTGTCATAATATAATAGAGACAGTAGATCTAGCTGGTCTGTCATAATATAACAGAGACAGTAGATCTAGCTGGTCTGTCATAGTACAATATAGACAGTAGATCTAGCTGGTCTGTCATAATATAATAGAGACAGTAGATCTAGCTGGTCTGTCATATTATAATAGAGACAGTAGATCTAGCTGGTCTGTCATAATATAATAGAGACAGTAGATCTAGCTGGTCTGTCATAATATAATAAAGACAGTAGAACCAGCAGGTCTGTCATATTATAATAGAGACAGTAGATCTAGCTGGTCTGTCATAATATAATAAAGACAGTAGATCTAGCTGGTCTGTCATATTATAATGGAGACAGTAGATCTAGCTGGTCTGTCATAATATATTCGAGACCCAGAGACAGTAGATCTAGCGGTCTGTCATAGTAGCTGGTCTGTCATATTATAATAGAGACAGTAGATCTAGCTGGTCTGTCATATTATATTAGAGAGAGTAGATCTAGCTGGTCTGTCATATTATAATAGAGACAGTAGATCTAAATGGTCTGTCATAATATATTAGAGACAGTAGATCTAGCTGGTCTGTCATAATACAATAGAGATAGTAGATCTTGCTGGTCTGTCATGATTTATTCGAGACACAGAGACAGTAGATCTAGCTGTCTGTCATAGTAGATCCAGCTGGTCTGTCATAATATAATAGAGACAGTAGATCTAGCTTGTCTGTCATATTATAATAGAGACAGTAGATCTAGCTGGTCTGTCATATTATAATAGAGACAGTAGATCTAGCTGGTCTGTCATATTATAATAGAGACAGTAGATCTAGCTGGTCTGTCATAATACAATAGAGACAGTAGATCTAGCTGGTCTGTCATAATATAATAGAGACAGTAGATCTAGCTGGTCTGTCATATTATAATAGAGACAGTAGATCTAGCTGGTCTGTCATATTATAATAGAGACAGTAGATCTAGCTGGTCTGTCATAATATAATAGAGACAGTAGATCTAGCTGGTCTGTCATAATATAATAGAGACAGTAGATCTAGCTGGTCTGTCATAATATAATAGAGACAGTAGATCTAGCTGGTCTGTCATATTATAATAGAGACAGTAGATCTAGCTGGTCTGTCATAATATAATAGAGATAGTAGATCTAGCTGGTCTGTCATAATATAATAGAGACAGTAGATCTAGCTGGTCTGTCATATTATAATTGAGACAGTAGATCTAGCTGGTCTGTCATAATATAATAGAGACAGTAGATCTAGCTGGTCTGTCATAATATAATAGAGACAGTAGATCTAGCTGGTCTGTCATAATATAATAGAGACAGTAGATCTAGCTGGTCTGTCATATTATAATCGAGACAGTAGATGTAGCTGGTCTGTCATAATATAATAGAGATAGTAGATCTAGCTGGTCTGTCTTAATATAATAGAGACAGTAAATCTAGCTGGTCTGTCATATTATAATTGAGACAGTAGATCTAGCTGGTATGTCATAATATAATAGAGACAGTAAATCTAGCTGGTCTGTCATAATATAATAGAGACAGTAGATCTAGCTGGTCTGTCATAATATAATAGAGACAGTAGATCTAGCTGGTCTGTCATATTATAATCGAGACAGTAGATGTAGCTGGTCTGTCATAATATAATAGAGATAGTAGATCTAGCTGGTCTGTCTTAATATAATAGAGACAGTAAATCTAGCTGGTCTGTCATATTATAATTGAGACAGTAGATCTAGCTGGTATGTCATAATATAATAGAGACAGTAAATCTAGCTGGTCTGTCATAATATAATAGAGACAGTAGATCTAGCTGGTCTGTCATAATATAATAGAGACAGTAGATCTAGCTGGTCTGTCATATTATAATCGAGACAGTAGATGTAGCTGGTCTGTCATAATATAATAGAGACTAGTAGATCTAGCTGGTCTGTCTTAATATAATAGAGACAGTAAATCTAGCTGGTCTGTCATATTATAATAGAGACAGTAGCTCTAGCTGGTCTGTCATAATATAATAGAGACAGTAGATCTAGCTGGTATGTCATAATACAATAGAGACAGTAGATCTAGCTGGTCTGTCATATTATAATAGAGACAGTAGATCTACCTGGTCTGTCATAATATAATAGAGACAGTAGATCTAGCTGGTCTGTCATAATATAATAGAGACAGTAGATCTAGCTGGTCTGTCATAATATAATAGAGACAGTAGATCTAGCTGGTCTGTCATAATACAACAGAGACAGTAGATCTAGCTGGTCTGTCATAGTACAATATAGACAGTAGATCTAGCTTGTCTGTCATAATATAATACAGACAGTAGATCTAGCTGGTCTGTCATATTATAATAGAGACAGTAGATCTAGCTTGTCTGTCATAATATAATACAGACAGTAGATCTAGCTGGTCTGTCATAATATAATAGAGACAGTAGATCCAGCTGGTCTGTCATATTATAATGGAGACAGTAGATCTAGCTGGTCTGTCATAATATAATAAAGACAGTAGATCTAGCTGGTCTGTCATATTATAATAGAGACAGTAGATCTAGCTGGTCTGTCATAATATATTCGAGACCCAGAGACAGCTAGATCTGTCATAATATCATAGTAGATCTAGCTGGTCTGTCATAATATAATAGAGACAGTAGATCTAGCTGGTCTGTCATAATATAATAGAGACAGTAGATCTAGCTGGTCTGTCATAATATAATAGAGACAGTAGATCTAGCTGGTCTGTCATAATATAATAGAGACAGTAGATCTAGCTGGTCTGTCTAAATATAATAGAGACAGTAGATCTAGCTGGTCTGTCATATTATAATAGAGACAGTAGATCTAGCTGGTCTGTCATAATATAATAGAGACAGTAGATCTAGCTGGTCTGTCATAATATAATAGAGACAGTAGATCTAGCTGGTCTGTCATATTATAATAGAGACAGTAGATCTAGCTGGTCTGTCATAATATAATAGAGACAGTAGATCTAGCTGGTCTGTCATAATATAATAGAGACAGTAGATCTAGCTGGTCTGTCATAATATAATACAGACAGTAGATCTAGCTGGTCTGTCATAATATAATAGAGACAGTAGATCTAGCTGGTCTGTCATAGTATAATATAGACAGTAGATCTAGCTGGTCTGTCATAATATAATAGAGACAGTAGATCTAGCTGGTCTGTCATATTATAATAGAGACAGTAGATCTAGCTGGTCTGTCATAATATAATAGAGACAGTAGATCTAGCTGGTCTGTCATAATATAATAGAGACAGTAGAACCAGCTGGTCTGTCATATTATAATGGAGACAGTAGATCTAGCTGGTATTGTCATAATATATTCGAGACCCAGAGACAGTAGATCTAGCTGGTCTGTCATAGTAGATCTACCTGGTCTGTCATAATATAATAGAGACAGTAGATCTAGCTGGTCTGTCATAATATAATAGAGACAGTAGATCTAGCTGGTCTGTCATAATATAATACAGACAGTAGATCTAGCTGGTCCCGTCATAATACAACAGAGACAGTAGATCTAGCTGGTCTGTCATAGTATAATAGAGACAGTAGATCTAGCTGGTCTGTCATAATATAATACAGACAGTAGATCTAGCTGGTCTGTCATATTATAATAGAGACAGTAGATCTAGCTGGTCTGTCATAATATAATAGAGACAGTAGATCTAGCTGGTCTGTCATAATATAATAGAGACAGTAGATCTAGCTGGTCTGTCATATTATAATCGAGAAAGTAGATCTAGCTGGTATGTCATAATATAATAAAGACAGTAGAACCAACAGGTCTGTCATATTATAATGGAGACAGTAGATCTAGCTGGTCTGTCATAATATATTCGAGACCCAGAGACAGTAGATCTAGCGGGTCTGTCATATAAATAGACAGTAGATAGCTGGTCTGTCATATTATAATAGAGACAGTAGATCTAGCTGGTCTGTCATATTATAATAGAGACAGTAGATCTAGCTGGTCTGTCATAATATAATAGAGACAGTAGATCTAGCTGGTCTGTCATAATATAATAGAGACAGTAGATCTAGCTGGTCTGTCATAATATAATAGAGACAGTAGATCTAGCTGGTCTGTCATAATATATTAGAGACAGAGACAGTAGATCTAGCTGGTCTGTCATAGTATAATAGAGACAGTAGTTCTGGTCTGTCAATATAATACAGACAGTAGATCTAGCTGGTCTGTCATATTATAATAGAGACAGTAGATCTAGCTGGTCTGTCATATTATAATAGAGACAGTAGATCTAGCTGGTCTGTCATATTATAATAGATAGAGACAGTAGATCTAGCTGGTCTGTCATAATATAATAGAGACAGTAGATCTAGCTGGTCTGTCATAATATAATAGAGAAAGTAGATCTAGCTGGTCTGTCATATTATAATAGAGACAGTAGATCTAGCTGGTCTGTCATATTATAATAGAGACAGTAGATCTAGCTGGTCTGTCATAATATAATAGAGACAGTAGATCTAGCTGGTCTGTCATAATATAATAGAGACAGTAAATCTAGCTGGTCTGTCATATTATAATAGAGACAGTAGATCTAGCTGGTCTGTCATAATATAATAGAGACAGTAGATCTAGCTGGTCTGTCATAATATAATAGAGACAGTAGATCTAGCTGGTCTGTCATAATATAATAGAGACAGTAGATCTAGCTGGTCTGTCATATTATAATAGAGACAGTAGATCTAGCTGGTCTGTCATAATATAATAGAGATAGTAGATCTAGCTGGTCTGTCTTAATATAATAGAGACAGTAAATCTAGCTGGTCTGTCATATTATAATTGAGACAGTAGATCTAGCTGGTATGTCATAATATAATAGAGACAGTAAATCTAGCTGGTCTGTCATAATATAATAGAGACAGTAGATCTAGCTGGTCTGTCATAATATAATAGAGACAGTAGATCTAGCTGGTCTGTCATATTATAATCGAGACAGTAGATGTAGCGGGTCTGTCATAATATAATAGAGATAGTAGATCTAGCTGGTCTGTCTTAATATAATAGAGACAGTAAATCTAGCTGGTCTGTCATATTATAATTGAGACAGTAGATCTAGCTGGTATGTCATAATATAATAGAGACAGTAAATCTAGCTGGTCTGTCATAATATAATAGAGACAGTAGATCTAGCTGGTCTGTCATAATATAATAGAGACAGTAGATCTAGCTGGTCTGTCATATTATAATCGAGACAGTAGATGTAGCTGGTCTGTCATAATATAATAGAGCTAGTAGATCTAGCTGGTCTGTCTTAATATAATAGAGACAGTAAATCTAGCTGGTCTGTCATATTATAATAGAGACAGTAGCTCTAGCTGGTCTGTCATAATATAATAGAGACAGTAGATCTAGCTGGTATGTCATAATATAATAGAGACAGTCGATCTAGCTGGTCTGTCATATTATAATAGAGACAGTAGATCTACCTGGTCTGTCATAATATAATAGAGACAGTAGATCTAGCTGGTCTGTCATAATATAATAGAGACAGTAGATCTAGCTGGTCCCGTCATAATATAACAGAGACAGTAGATCTAGCTGGTCTGTCATAGTACAATATAGACAGTAGATCTAGCTGGTCTGTCATAATATAATACAGTCGGTAGATCTAGCTGGTCTGTCATATTATAATAGAGACAGTAGATCTAGCTGGTCTGTCATAATATAATAGAGACAGTAGATCTAGCTGGTCTGTCATAATATAATAAAGACAGTAGAACCAACTGGTCTGTCATATTATAATGGAGACAGTAGATCTAGCTGGTCTGTCATAATATATTCGAGACCCAGAGACAGTAGATCTAGCGGGTCTGTCATAGTAGATCTAGCTGGTCTGTCATATTATAATAGAGACAGTAGATCTAGCTGGTCTGTCATATTATAATAGATACAGTAGATCTAGCTGGTCTGTCATAATACAATAGAGACAGTAGATCTAGCTGGTCTGTCATAATATAATAGAGAAAGTAGATCTAGCTGGTCTGTCATAATATAATAGAGACAGTAGATCCACCTGGTCTGTCATAATATATTCGAGACACAGAGACAGTAGATCTAGCTGGTCTGTCATAGTAGATCCAGCAGTTCTGTCATAATATAATACAGACAGTAGATCTAGCTTGTCTGTCATATTATAATAGAGACAGTAGATCTAGCTGGTCTGTCATATTATAATAGAGACTGTAGATCTAGCTGGTCTGTCATATTATAATAGAGACAGTAGATCTAGCTGGTCTGTCATAATATAATAGAGACAGTAGATCTAGCTGGTCTGTCATAATATAATAGAGACAGTAGATCTAGCTGGTCTGTCATAATATAATAGAGACAGTAGATCTAGCTGGTCTGTCATATTATAATCGAGACAGTAGATGTAGCTGGTCTGTCATAATATAATAGAGATAGTAGATCTAGCTGGTCTGTCTTAATATAATAGAGACAGTAAATCTAGCTGGTCTGTCATAATATAATAGAGACAGTAGATCTAGCTGGTATGTCATAATATAATAGAGACAGTAAATCTAGCTGGTCTGTCATAATATAATAGAGACAGTAGATCTAGCTGGTCTGTCATAATATAATAGAGACAGTAGATCTAGCTGGTCTGTCATATTATAATCGAGACAGTAGATCTAGCTGGTCTGTCATAATATAATAGAGATAGTAGATCTAGCTGGTCTGTCTTAATATAATAGAGACAGTAAATCTAGCTGGTCTGTCATATTATAATTGAGACAGTAGATCTAGCTGGTATGTCATAATATAATAGAGACAGTAAATCTAGCTGGTCTGTCATAATATAATAGAGACAGTAGATCTAGCTGGTCTGTCATAATATAATAGAGACAGTAGATCTAGCTGGTCTGTCATATTATAATCGAGACAGTAGATGTAGCGGGTCTGTCATAATATAATAGAGATAGTAGATCTAGCTGGTCTGTCTTAATATAATAGAGACAGTAAATCTAGCTGGTCTGTCATATTATAATAGAGACAGTAGATCTAGCTGGTCTGTCATAATATAATAGAGACAGTAGATCTAGCTGGTCTGTCATAATATAATAGAGACAGTAGATCTAGCTGGTCTGTCATATTATAATAGAGACAGTAGATCTAGCTGGTCTGTCATAATATAATAGAGACAGTAGATCTAGCTGGTCTGTCATAATATAATAGAGACAGTAGATCTAGCTGGTCTGTCATAATATAATACAGACAGTAGATCTAGCTGGTCTGTCATAGATACATATATAGACAGTAGATCTAGCTTGTCTGTCATAATATAATACAGACAGTAGATCTAGCTGGTCTGTCATATTATAATAGAGACAGTAGATCTAGCTTGTCTGTCATAATATAATACAGACAGTAGATCTAGCTGGTCTGTCATAATATAATAAAGACAGTAGAACCTAGCTGGTCTGTCATATTATAATGGAGACAGTAGATCTAGCTGGTCTGTCATAATATAATAGAGACCCAGAGACAGTAGATCTAGCTGGGTCTGTCAATAGTAGATCTAGCTGGTCTGTCATATTATAATAGAGACAGTAGATCTAGCTGGTCTGTCATAATATAATAGAGACAGTAGATCTAGCTGGTCTGTCATAATATAATAGAGACAGTAGATCTAGCTGGTCTGTCATAATATAATAGAGACAGTAGATCTAGCTGGTCTGTCATAATATAATAGAGACAGTAGATCTAGCTGGTCTGTCATAATATATTAGAGACACAGTCTGTCAGACAGTAGAGAGACAGTAGATCTAGCTGGTCTGTCATAATATAGAGACAGTAGATCTAGTTCTGTCATAATATAATACAGACAGTAGATCTAGCTTGTCTGTCATATTATAATATAGTAGATCTAGCTGGTCTGTCATATTATAATAGAGACAGTAGATCTAGCTGGTCTGTCATATTATAATAGATACAGTAGATCTAGCTGGTCTGTCATAATACAATAGAGACAGTAGATCTAGCTGGTCTGTCATAATATAATAGAGAAAGTAGATCTAGCTGGTCTGTCATAATATAATAGAGACAGTAGATCTAGCTGGTCTGTCATAATATAATAGAGACAGTAGATCTAGCTGGTCTGTCATAATATAATAGAGACAGTAGATCTAGCTGGTCTGTCATATTATAATAGAGACAGTAGATCTAGCTGGTCTGTCATAATATAATAGAGACAGTAGATCCACCTGGTCTGTCATAATATATTCGAGACACAGAGACAGTAGATCTAGCTGGTCTGTCATAGTAGATCCAGCAGTTCTGTCATAATATAATACAGACAGTAGATCTAGCTTGTCTGTCATATTATAATAGAGACAGTAGATCTAGCTGGTCTGTCATAATATAATAGAGACAGTAGATCTAGCTGGTCTGTCATAATATAATAGAGACAGTAGATCTAGCTGGTCTGTCATAATATAATAGAGACAGTAGATCTAGCTGGTCTGTCATAATATAATAGAGACAGTAGATCTAGCTGGTCTGTCATAATATAATAGAGACAGTAGATCTAGCTGGTCTGTCATAATATAATAGAGACAGTAGATCTAGCTGGTCTGTCATAATATAATAGAGACAGATCTAGCTAGATCCAGTAGATCTGGTCTGTCATAATATATTCGAGACACAGAGACAGTAGATCTAGCTGGTCTGTCATAGTAGATCTAGCTGGTCTGTCATAATATAATAGAGACAGTAGATCTAGCTGGTCTGTCATATTATAATAGAGACAGTAGATCTAGCTGGTCTGTCATATTATAATAGAGACTGTAGATCTAGCTGGGCTGTCATAATATATTAGAGATATAGAGACAGTAGATCTAGCTGGTCTGTCATATTATAATAGAGACAGTAGATCTAGCTGGTCTGTCATAATATAATAGAGACAGTAGATCTGGCTGGTCTGTCATATTATAATAGAGACAGTAGATCTAGCTGGTCTGTCATAATTATAATTGAGACAGTAGATCTAGCTGGGCTGTCATAATATATTAGAGACACAGATAGACAGTAGATCTAGCTGGTCTGTCATAGATAATAGAGACAGTCTAGCTGGTCTGTCATAATATAATAGAGACAGTAGATCTAGCTGGTCTGTCATAATATAATAGAGACAGTAGATCTAGCTGGTCTGTCATAATATAATAGAGACAGTAGATCCAGCTGGTCTGTCATAATATATAATAGAGACAGTAGATCTAGCTGGTCTGTCATATATATAATCTAGAGATACAGTAGATCTAGCTGGTCTGTCATAATATAGAGACAGTAGATCTAGCTGGTCTGTCATAATATAATAGATAGATCTAGCTGGTCTGTCATAATATAATAGAGACAGTAGATCCACCTGGTCTGTCATAATATATTCGAGACACAGAGACAGTAGATCTAGCTGGTCTGTCATAGTCATAGCAGTTCTGTCGTATATAATACAGACAGTAGATCTAGCTGGTCTGTCATATTATAATAGAGACAGTAGATCTAGCTGGTCTGTCATATTATAATAGAGACTGTAGATCTAGCTGGTCTGTCATATTATAATAGAGACAGTAGATCTAGCTGGTCTGTCATAATATAATAGAGACAGTAGATCTAGCTGGTCTGTCATAATATAATAGTAGATCTAGCTGGTCTGTCAAATATAATAGAGAAGTAGAACTAGCTGGTCTGTCATAATATAATAGAGACAGTAGATCTAGCTGGTCTGTCATATTATAATTGAGACAGTAGATCTAGCTGGTATGTCATAATATAATAGAGACAGTAAATCTAGCTGGTCTGTCATAATATAATAGAGACAGTAGATCTAGCTGGTCTGTCATAATATAATAGAGACAGTAGATCTAGCTGGTCTGTCATATTATAATCGAGACAGTAGATGTAGCGGGTCTGTCATAATATAATAGAGATAGTAGATCTAGCTGGTCTGTCTTAATATAATAGAGACAGTAAATCTAGCTGGTCTGTCATATTATAATTGAGACAGTAGATCTAGCTGGTATGTCATAATATAATAGAGACAGTAAATCTAGCTGGTCTGTCATAATATAATAGAGACAGTAGATCTAGCTGGTCTGTCATAATATAATAGAGACAGTAGATCTAGCTGGTCTGTCATATTATAATCGAGACAGTAGATGTAGCGGGTCTGTCATAATATAATAGAGATAGTAGATCTAGCTGGTCTGTCTTAATATAATAGAG
>NW_024607123.1:10000-18123 GCF_018296145.1 Oncorhynchus tshawytscha | reverse complement strand
TATATATATATATCTCTCTCTATATATATCTCTCTATATATATCTCTCTCTCTCTATATATATATATATATATATATATATATATATATATATATATATAGAGATATATATATATATATATATATATATATATATATATATATATATATATATATATATAAAGAGAGATATATATATATATATATATATATATATATATAGAGATATATATATATATATATATATAGAGATATATATCTATAGAGATATATATATCTATAGAGATATATATATATATAGAGATATATATATAGAGATATATATATATATATAGAGATATATATATATATAGAGATATATATATATATAGAGATATATATATATATATATATAGAGATATATATATATATAGAGATATATATATATATAGATATATATATATATATATATATAGAGATATATATATATATATATATATATATATAGATATATATATATATATATATATATAGAGATATATATATAGAGATATATAGAGATATATATATATAGAGATATATAGAGATATATATATATATATATATATATATATATATATATATATATATATAGAGATATATATATATATAGAGATATATAGAGATATATATATATATATCTCTATAGAGATATATAGAGATATATAGAGATATATATATATATATATAGAGATATATATATATAGAGATATATATATATATATAGATATATATATATATATAGAGAGAGATATATATATATATAGAGATATATATATATATATAGAGAGATATATATATATATATATAGAGAGATATATATATATAGAGATATATATATATAGAGATATATATATATATATATATATATATAGATATATATATATATAGATATATAGAGATATATATATATAGAGATATATATATATATATATATAGAGATATATATATATATATATATAGAGATATATATATATAGAGATATATATATATCTCTATATATATATATATATATATATAGAGATATATATATATATAGATATATATATATATCTCTATATATATATATATATATAGAGATATATATATATAGAGATATATATATATCTCTATATATATATATATCTCTATATCTATCTCTATCTATCTCTCTATATATCTATATATATATATATAGATATAATATATATATATCTCTATATATATATATCTCTATATATATATATATATATAGAGATATATATATATATATCTCTATATATATATATATATAGAGATATATATATATAGATATATATATATATCTCTATATATATATATATCTCTATATATATATATATATATAGAGATATATATATCTCTATATATATATATCTCTATATATATATATATATATAGAGATATATATATAGTCTATATATATATCTCTATATATATATATATATATAGAGAGAGATATAGATATATATATATATATATATATATAGAGATATATATATATCTCTATATATATATATCTCTATATATATATATATATATATCTCTATCTCTATCTCTCTCTCTCTCTCTATATATATATAGATATATATAGAGATATATATATATATAGAGATATATATATATATATCTCTATATATATATATATATATATATATATATATATATATATATATATATATATATATATATATATATATATATATATATATATATATATATATATATATATATATCTCTATCTCTATCTCTATCTCTCTCTCTCTCTATATATATATATATATATATATATATATATATAGATATATATATATATAGATATATATATATATATATGTATATATATATATATGTATATATATATTTTCTCTCTATATATATATTTCTCTCTCTATATATTTCTCTCTCTCTATATATATATATATATATATATATATATATATATATATATCTATCTTTCTCTCTATATATATCTCTATATTTCTCTATATATATGTATCTTTCTATATATCTATATGCCTGCCGACTGTACTTTGCTCCTCTTCTGCAGTCAGTCTCTTTAGTGTTAAAATACTCCCAACCAGAAGGTCAGTAGTCTTGTTATATGTCTCTTTATATGTCTACTCCCAAAGTTCAGAGTCTTGTTAAAATACTCCCAACCAGAATGGTGGTTAAACGCTTGCCTGCCGACTGTACTACTTGCACCTCTGAACAGCGTCTGCAGTCAGTAGCCTTGTTAAAATTCCCAACCAGAAGGTGACAGTGTTAAAATACTCCCAACCAGAAGGTGGCAGTAGTCTTGTTAAAATACTCCCAACCAGAAGGTGGCAGTAGCCTTGTTAAAATACTCCCAACCAGAAGGTGGCAGTAGTCTTGTTAAAATACTCCCAACCAGAAGGTGGCAGTAGTCTTGTTAAAATACTCCCAACCAGAAGGTGGCAGTAGTCTCGTTAAAATACTCCCAACCAGAAGGTGGCAGTAGTCTTGTTAAAATACTCCCAACCAGAAGGTGGCAGTAGTCTTGTTAAAATACTCCCAACCAGAAGGTGGCTGTAGCCTTGTTAAAATACTCCCAACCAGGTGACAGTAGCCTTGTTAAAATACTCCCAACCAGGTGACAGTAGCCTTGTTAAAATACTCCCAACCAGGTGGCAGTAGCTTTGTTAAAATACTCCCAACCAGGTGGCAGTAGCTTTGTTAAAATACTCCCAACCAGAAGGTGGCAGTAGCTTTGTTAAAATACTCCCAACCAGAAGGTGGCAGTAGCTTTGTTAAAATACTCCCAACCAGAAGGTGGCAGTAGCTTTGTTAAAAAACCAGAAGGTACTCCCAACCAGAAGGTGTCAGTAGCCGTTGTTTGGAAACGCATATCTGTGCGTATTGCTTATGGCCTAGATTCCAGGCTAATGTTGCTATTTTGTAGAAATCCCTTGCTGTTATTAGCCAGATGACTACAGCTAGATAACTAGCTAGCAATATGACAAATAACCATTTTAATTCACTCTCCATAGTCCCTGACTACCAGTGTCAGCACATAGCCAAATGTTTAGCTAGCTAACTAACATCAGCATATTCACTAGCTAAGGACACTGCGCTAACTCAGCAGCTAACTCACAGCCAGCTTCATGGGAACTAGCTAATCCATTGTGATTTTAATTAAATGTCAATACTAGTGGTTAGCTAGCTTGGAGGAAGTATTTAGTGTTGCGTGCGTTGCGTCTGTGCACTTAGCTAGCTACCATAACCTGCATTGCATATGAAGTGTGATTAGCTCATCCGTATGGACAAAATGTACTTTTTTGTTGGTCTCCCCACGTGGGGTTTGAGCTCTCTGATTGGCTCAAAGTGAAGTTGCTGGCCACTGATTGGCTAACCTCCTCACAGTAGATTTGTCGCTGCCGGGTCGGCACGCAGCAGGTTTGTATTTTGTTCTAGCAAGAGAAGGAACGGCCTCCCACTGTGGGGACTTCCTACCGGCAGTCTGTTGCCACCGATCTTCTCAGTGGTTTGATGCTTTACATGGAACGGCTTTGACAACTGCCATTTTGTACTTTAGTTGTT
This sequence comes from Oncorhynchus tshawytscha, assembly GCF_018296145.1. NCBI lineage: Eukaryota > Metazoa > Chordata > Actinopteri > Salmoniformes > Salmonidae > Oncorhynchus > Oncorhynchus tshawytscha. The sequence goes on along the minus strand of NW_024607123.1, from coordinate 14,569 downwards.
CACATTACAGTGATAAATTAACATTAAAAAAAAAACATTATTCAGTAGGAAAATGAGCATCATAACATTTAAATAAGCTTAATATGAAGAACAACATGTTATAAATCAAAACAGAATGACTAACACACACTTAACATAATGAAAGAGAATAGGAACACACACACAGAATGACTAACACATTCTTAACACTGACCTCCTCTAGGAGGAACTGACCTCACACATTCTGACCACTGACCTCCTCTCGGAGGACCACTGACCTCACAGAGGACCACTGACCTCCTCACGGAGGACCACTGACCTCACAGAGGACCACTGGGACCCACTGACCTCCTCACGGAGGACCACTGACCTCTCACGGAGGACCACTGACCTTCTCACGGAGGACCACTGACCTCCTCACGGACGACCACTGACCTCCTCACGGATGACCACTGACCTCCTCACGGAGGACCACTGACCTCTTCACAGAGGACCACTAACCTCCAAAACCATGGCCCGCTGTGTGTGTTCCTATTCTCTTTCCTTATGTTAATTGTGTGTTAGTCATTCTGTGTGTGTGTGTGTGTTCCTATTCTCTTCATTATGTTAAGTGTGTGTTAGTCATTCTGTGTGTGTGCTGGTGGGAGGTTAAAGTGGTCATGTGGTGTGTCCCTTGGTGGGCAGCAGTATCTCTGAGACTAACAGCAACACAATCCCTACTCTGACACTGTCTGTCTGTCTGTCTGTCTGTCTGTCTGTCTGTCTGTCTGTCTGTCTGTCTGTCTGTCTGTCTGTCTGTCTGTCTGTCTGTCTGTCTGTCTGTCTGTCTGTCTGTCTGTCTGTCTGTCTGTCTGTCTGTCTGTCTGTCTGTCTGTCTGTCTGTCTGTCTGTCTGTCTGTCTGTCTGTCTGTCTGTCTCTGTCTGTCTCTGTCTGTCTCTGTCTGGTCTCCCTGTGTCTGGTAAAGTTGTCTGTCTGTCTGTCTGTCTGTCTCTGTCTGTCTCTCTCTGTCTCTGTCTGTCTGTCTGTCTGTCTGTCTGTCTCTGTCTGTCTGTCTCTCTGTCTGTCTGTCTGTCTGTCTGTCTGTCTCTGTCTCTGTCTCAAATTCAATGTCTGTCTGTCAATTCAAGGGCTTTATTGGCATGGGAAACGTGTTAACATTGCCAAAGCAAGTGAGGTAGATAATATATAAAGTGAATATATAAAGTGAAATAAACAATAAAAATTAACAGTAAACATTACACATACAGAAGTTTCAAAACAATAAAGACATTACAAATGTCATATTATATATATATACAGTGTTTTAACAATGTACAAATGGTAAAGGACACAAGATAAAATAAATAAGCATAAATATGGGTTGTATTTACAGTGGTGTTTGTTCTTCACTGGTTGCCCTTTTCTCGTGGCAACAAGTCACAAATCTTGCTGCTGTGATGGCACACTGTGGAATTTCACCCAGTAGATTTGGGAGTTTATCAAAATTGGATTTGTTTTCGAATTCTTTGTGGATCTGTGTAATCTGAGGGAAATATGTGTCTCTAATATGGTCATACATTGGGCAGGAGGTTAGGACGTGCAGCTCAGTTTCCACCTCATTTTGTGGGCAGTGAGCACATAGCCTGTCTTCTCTTGAGAGCCATGTCTGCCTACGGTGGCCTTTCTCAATAGCAAGGCTATGCTCACTGAGTCTGTACATAGTCAAAGCTTTCCTTAATTTTGGGTCAGTCACAGTGGTCAGGTATTCTGCCACTGTGTACTCTCTGTGTAGGGCCAAATAGCATTCTAGTTTGCTCTGTTTTTTGTTAATTCTTTCCAATGTGTCAAGTAATTATCTTTTTGTTTTCTCATGATTTGGTTGGGTCTAATTGTGCTGTTGCTGTCACTCACTCACACACACACACACACACACACACACACACACACACACACACACACACACACACACACACACACACACACACACACACAATGGCATGATGTAACAATGTACATATTGCCAAAACTTACTTTGGATATTTACAATATGAAGATAATAAGAGTCAACGGGACAACAGTAACAATAACCAAGGGTCAAAACAACCAGACATTGAACAGTAACAATAACCAAGGGTCAAACCAACCAGACATTGAACAGTAACAATAACCAAGGGTCAAACCAACCAGACATTGAACAGTAACAATAACCAAGGGTCAAAACAACCAGACATTGAACAGTAACAATAACCAAGGGTCAAAACAACCAGACATTGAACAGTAACAATAACCAGGGGTCAAAACAACCAGACATTGAACAGTAACAATAACCAAGGGTCAAACCAACCAGACATTGAACAGTAACAATAACCAAGGGTCAAAACAACCAGGCATTGAACAGTAACAATAACCAAGGGTCAAAACCAACCAGACATTGAACAGTAACAATAACCAGGGGTCAAACCAACCAGACATTGAACAGTAACAACATTAACCAAGGGTCAAACCAACCAGACATTGAACAGTAACAATAACCAAGGGTCAAACCAACCAGACATTGAACAGTAACAATAACCAAGGGTCAAACCAACCAGACATTGAACAGTAACAATAACCAGGGGTCAAACCAACCAGACATTGAACAGTAACAATAACCAAGGGTCAAACCAACCAGACATTGAACAGTAACAATAACCAGGGGTCAAACCAACCAGACATTGAACAGTAACAATAACCAAGGGTCAAACCAACCAGACATTGAACAGTAACAACATTAACCAAGGGTCAAAACAACCAGACATTGAACAGTAACAATAACCAGGGGTCAAACCAACCAGACATTGAACAGTAACAATAACCAAGGGTCAAACCAACCAGACATTGAACAGTAACAATAACCAAGGGTCAAACCAACCAGACATTGAACAGTAACAACAACCAAGGGTCAAAACAACCAGACATTGAACAATAACAATAAGCATACAGTAGAGGACATGTGCAGGTTGATTGGTCTGTCAGACACTGTCCCTCAACTTATAGCAGGCAGCAATGTAGTGCGCTGCCAACCCACAGCTCTCTGCGTCCTCCCCCAACAGGACGGGTAGCCTACTCTCATCAGAGAGGTCTTTGAAACCTTGAATAAGGGTTTCAAATTTGGGGAAATGACACTTTCTAATTGTTTTATATTTTTGACATTTTGTCAGGAAATGCAGCTCCGTCTCAGGTTCTGCTGTGGTGCAGTGGTTGCACAGCCTTTCCTCTACAGGGAGCCAGGTTCTGCTGTGGTGCAGTGGTTGCACAGCCTTTCCTCTACAGGGAGCCAGGTTCTGCTGTGGTGCAGTGGTTGCACAGCCTTTCCTCTACAGGGAGCCAGGTTCTGCTGTGGTGCAGTGGTTGCACAGCCTTTCCTCTACAGGGAGCCAGGTTCTGCTGTGGTGCAGTGGTTGCACAGCCTTTCCTCTACAGGGAGCCAGGTTCTGCTGTGGTGCAGTGGTTGCACAGCCTTTCCTCTACAGGGAGCCAGGTTCTGCTGTGGTACAGTGGTTGCACAGCCTTTCCTCTACAGGGAGCCAGGTTCTGCTGTGGTACAGTGGTTGCACAGCCTTTCCTCTACAGGGAGCCAGGTTCTGCTGTGGTGCAGTGGTTGCACAGCCTTTCCTCTACAGGGAGCCAGGTTCTGCTGTGGTACAGTGGTTGCACAGCCTTTCCTCTACAGGGAGCCAGGTTCTGCTGTGGTACAGTGGTTGCACAGCCTTTCCTCTACAGGGAGCCAGGTTCTGCTGTTGTGCAGTGGTTGCACAGCCTTTCCTCTACGGGGAGCCAGGTTCTGCTGTGGTACAGTGGTTGCACAGCCTTTCCTCTACAGGGAGCCAGGTTCTGCTGTGGTGCAGTGGTTGCACAGCCTTTCCTCTACAGGGAGCCAGGTTCTGCTGTGGTGCAGTGGTTGCACAGCCTTTCCTCTACAGGGAGCCAGGTTCTGCTGTTGTGCAGTGGTTGCACAGCCTTTCCTCTACAGGGAGCCAGGTTCTGCTGTGGTGCAGTGGTTGCACAGCCTTTCCTCTACAGGGAGCCAGGTTCTGCTGTGGTGCAGTGGTTGCACAGCCTTTCCTCTACAGGGAGCCAGGTTCTGCTGTGGTACAGTGGTTGCACAGCCTTTCCTCTACAGGGAGCCAGGTTCTGCTGTGGTGCAGTGGTTGCACAGCCTTTCCTCTACAGGGAGCCAGGTTCTGCTGTGTCTACTCTTCTCAATGGCAAGGCTGTGCTCACTGAGCCTGTACTTTGTCAAGGTTTTTTCTAAGGTTTTGATCAGTGACCATGGTCAAATAGTTAGCCACAGTGTACTGTTGATTTAGGGCCTGATAGCACTGCATTGTGCTCTGTGTTTGTGTTTCCCAATAAGCAATATAGTTTTGTTTTGACTGTGTTGTAATATGGTTTATTCTGATTGATTGGATGTTCTGGTCCTGAGGCTTCAGTGTGTTAGTAGAACAGGTGTGTGAACTCAGGACCAGCTGGATGAGGGGACTGAGGCTTCAGTGTGTTAGTAGAACAGGTTTGTGAACTCAGCCCGAGGACCAGCTGGATGAGGGGACTGAGGCTTCAGTTTGTTAGTA
>NW_024607123.1:0-5000 GCF_018296145.1 Oncorhynchus tshawytscha | reverse complement strand
TTTAAAGAAATTCTATTTTTTGTCCATTAAAATAACATAAATCGATCAGAAATACAGTGTAGACATTGTTAATGTTATAAATGATTATTGTAGATGGAAACGGCTGATTTTTAATGGAATATCTACATATGTGTACAGAGGCCCATTATCAGCAACCATCACTCCTGTGTTCCAATGGCACGTTATGTTAGCTAATCCAAGTTTATCATTTTAAAATGCTAACTGATCATTAGAAAAACCCTTTTTGCAATTATGTTAGCACAGCTGAAAACTGTTGTCCTGATTAAAGAAGCAATAAAACTGGCCTTCTTTAGACTAGTTGAGTATCTGGAGCGTCAGCATTTGTGGGTTCGATTACAGGCTCAAACTGGCATTAGTTGCAAAGAAAAAGCCATGTCTCAGACTGGGCAATAATAAAAAATAATACAAAATAAAAGATTAAGACAAAAGAACACTGGACAGAGGAACTCTACCTAGAATGGACCAAATATGTGCTTTTCTGTCAAAAAACAAATTTCTGAGTGACCCCAAACTTTTGAACAGTAGTGTATATGTGCACACACCAAGAGTGTGTAAGGCTGGCATCAAAGCAAAGCTACTTTGAAGAATCTCAAATATAAAAATATATTTTGATTTAACACTTGTTTGGTTACTACATGATTCCATGTGTTATTTCATAGTGTTGATGTCTTCACTATTATTCTACAATGTAGAAAATAGTCAAAATAAAGAAAAACCCTTGAATGAGGAGGTGTGTCCAAACATTTGACTGGAACTGTACAGATGTACGGTTGTTCAGACACACTCACTCACCACACTCACACTCACCACACCACACTCACCACCACTCACTCACTCACTCACTCACTCACTCACTCACTCACTCACTCACACTCACTCACACACACACACACAGTCTGCCAGAGAGCTGATGAAACGTTGTGAAACAAGTAGCACACACGTTTCTCTCCAGCTCACTCAGGCAGAACTGGTTGAATTCGCAGAGGGATGAAATGCCTGACTTTGCCTCTGAGGCTAAAGCTACTTTTCCCCATATCTTTCCTCTTCTTGAGTCCCTTATGGCACCCTATTCCCTTTATAGTGCACTAGTGAAATGTAGTACACTACAGTACATGGGGACAAGCCTTATATGGTGTAAACCTCTCTTCTCTGTCTCTCTCTCCCACCTCTCCTCCTTCTTTCCCTCCCTCCTCTCCCTCCCCTCTTCTCTCTTTTCCTCTTTCCCTACCCTCTTCCCCCTCCTCTCCCTCCCCTCTTCCCTCTCCTCCTCTTTCCTCCTCTCCCTCTCCTCTCCCTCCCCTCTTCCCTCTTTCCCTCCTCTCTCTCCTCTCCCTCCCCTCTTCCCTCTTTCCCTCCTCTCTCTCTCCTCTCCCTCCCCTCTTCCCTCCTCTCTCTCTCTCTCCTCTCCCTTCCCTCTTTCCCTCCTCTCTCTCTCTCTCTCCCTCCCCTCTTCCCTCTTTCTCTCCTCTCCTCTCCCTCCTCTTCCCTCTTTTTCTTTCCCTCCTCTCCCTCCCCTCTTCCCTCTCCTCCTCTTTCCCTCCTCTCCCTCTCTCTCCTCCTCCTCTTCCCTCTTTTCCTCTCTCTCTCTCCTCTCCCTCCCCTCTTCCCTCTTTCCCTCCTCTCCCTCCCCTCTTCCCTCTCCTCCTCTTTCCCTCCTCTCCTCCCCTCTTCCCTCTCCTCCTCTTTCCCTCCTCTCCCTCTCCTCTCCCTCCCCTCTTCCCTCTTTTCCTCCTCTCTCTCTCCTCTCCCTCCCCTCTTCCCTCTTTCCCTCCTCTCTCTCTCCCTCTCCCTCCCCTCTTCCCTCTTTCCCTCCTCTCTCTCCTTTCCCTCCTCTCCCTCCCCTCTTCTCTCTTTTCCTCTTTCCCTCCTCTTTCCCTCCTCTCTCTCTCTCCTCTCCCTCCCCTCTTCCTCTCCTCCTCTTTCCCTCCCTCTCCCTCTCCTCTCCCTCCCCTCTTCCCTCTTTTCCTCCCCTCTCTCTCCTCTCCCTCCCCTCTTTCCCTCCTCTCTCTCTCCCTCTCCCTCCCCTCTTTCCCTCCTCTCTCTCTCTCTCCCTCCCCCTCTTCCCTCTTTTCCTCTTTCTCTCCTCTCTCTCTCCTCTCTCTCCTCTCCCTCCCCTCTTCTCTCTTTTCCTCTTTCCCTCTCTTTCCCTCCTCTCTCTCTCTCCTCTCCCTCCCCTCTTCCCTCTCCTCCTCTTTCCCTCCTCTCCCTCTCCTCTCCCCTCCCCTCTTCCTCTTTTTCCTCCCTCTCTCTCCTCTCCCTCCCCTCTTTCCCTCCTCTCTCTCTCCTCTCCCTCCCTCTTTCCCTCCTCTCTCTCTCCTCTCCCTCCCCTCTTCCCTCTTTCCTCTTTCTCTCCTCTCTCTCCCCCTCTTCCCTCTTTCCCTCCTCTTTCCTCTCCTCTCCCTCCCCTCTTCTCTCTTTTCCTCTTTTCCCTCCTCTCTCCCTCTCCCTCCCCTCTTCACCTCTTTCCCTCCTCTCCCTCCCCTCTTCCCTCTTTTCCTCTTTCTCTCCTCTCCCTCCCCTCTTCCCTCTTTTCCTCTTTCCCTCCTCTCTCTCTCCTCTCCCTCCCCTCTTCCCTCTTTTCCTCTTTCCCTCCCCTCTTCCCTCTCCTCCTCTTTCCCTCCTCTCCCTCCCCTCTTCCCTCTTTCCCTCCTCTTCCCTCTCCTCTCCCTCCCCTCTTCTCTCTTTTCCTCTTTCCCTCCTCTCTCCTCTCCCTCCCCCTCTTCACCTCTTTCCCTCCTCTCCCTCCCCTCTTCCCTCTTTTCCTCTTTCCCTCCTCTCTCTCTCCCTCCCCTCTTCCCTCTTTTCCTCTTTCCCTCCTCTCTCTCTCCTCTCCCTCCCCTCTTCCCTCTTTTCCTCTTTCCCTCCTCTTTCTCCTTTCCCTCCCCTCTTCCCTCTTCCTCTTTCCCTCCTTCTCTCTCCTCCTCCCTCTTCCTCTTTTCCTCTTTCCCTCCTCTCTCTCCTCTCCCTCCCCTCTTCCCTCTTTTCCTCTTTCCCTCCTCTCTCTCTCTCCGCTCCCTCATCTTTCTCTCTACTCTCCATCATCACTCTCCTCTCCTCGCTCCCTTCTCTTTCTCTCCTTCCTCTCTCACTACTCTCCTCTCCCTCATCTCTCTCCTCTCCTTTCTCCTCTCTCCCTCATTATTTTCCTGTCCTCTCTCCTCTTTCCTCTCCTCTTCATCTTTTCTATTTCCTCTCCTCCCTCCTCCCTCCTCTCCTCCCTCCTTCCTTTCCTCCAGTCTTCTCTGACATGAAATGACAGGACAGTCCATAGGAGGATAAGTGAATAGCTCTCAGCTTCCCAAATGGCAGTGAAATAGAGCTGTGTGAAGTTGAGTGGTACTGTGTCCATTCCAGGTCTCCTCTCTCCCTCCCTGAGGCCTCCACTACTATTTAACATGCTGAGAGAGTAGAGGATGACTGGTGGGTTGTATAGTACTATTTAACATGCTGAGAGAGTAGAGGATGACTGGTGGGTTGTACAGTACTATTTAACATGAGAGAGTAGAGGATGACTGGTGGGTTGTACAGTACTATTTAACATGAGAGAGTAGAGGATGACTGGTGGGTTGTACAGTACTATTTAACATGAGAGAGTAGAGGATGACTGGTGGGTTGTACAGTACTATTTAACATGCTGAGAGAGTAGAGGATGACTGGTGGGTTGTACAGTACTATTTAACATGAGAGAGTAGAGGATGACTGGTGGGTTGTACAGTACTATTTAACATGAGAGAGTAGAGAGGATGACTGGTGGGTTGTACAGTACTATTTAACATGCTGAGAGTAGAGGGATGACTGGTGGGTTGTACAGTACTATTTAACATGAGAGAGTAGAGGATGACTGGTGGGTTGTACAGTACTATTTAACATGAGAGAGTAGAGAGGATGACTGGTAGGTTGTACAGTACTATTTAACATGAGAGAGTAGAGGATGACTGGTGGGTTGTACAGTACTATTTAACATGAGAGAGTAGAGGATGACTGGTAGAGTACTATTTAACATGAGAGGTAGAGGATGACTGGTGGGTTGTACAGTACTATTTAACATGAGAGAGTAGAGGATGACTGGTGGGTTGTACAGTACTATTTAACATGAGAGTGAGGATGACTGGTGGGTTGTACAGTACTATTTAACATGAGAGAGTAGAGGATGACTGGTGGGTTGTACAGTACTATTTAACATGAGAGAGTAGAGGATGACTGATTGGGTTGTACAGTACTATTAACATGAGAGAGTAGAGGATGACTGGTGGGTTGTACAGTACTATTTAACATGAGAGTAGAGGATGACTGGTGGGTTGTACAGTACTATTTAACATGAGAGAGTAGAGGATGACTGGTGGGTTGTACAGTACTATTTAACATGAGAGAGTAGTAGAGGATGACTGGTGGGTTAACTATTTAACATGAGAGAGTGAGGATGACTGGTGGGTTGTACAGTACTATTTAACATGCTGAGAGAGTAGAGGATGACTGGTGGGTTGTACAGTACTATTTAACATGAGAGAGTAGAGGATGACTGGTGGGTTGTACAGTACTATTTAACATGAGAGAGTAGAGGATGACTGGTGGTTGTACAGTACTATTTAACATGCTGAGAGAGTAGAGGATGACTGGTGGGTTGTACAGTACTATTTAACATGAGAGAGTAGAGGATGACTGGTGGGTTGTACAGTACTATTTAACATGCTGAGAGAGTAGAGGATGACTGGTGGGTTGTACAGTACTATTTAACATGCTGAGAGAGTAGAGAGGATGACTGGTGGGTTGTATAGTACTATTTAACATGAGAGAGTAGAGGATGACTGGTGGGTTGTACAGTACTATTTAACATGCTGAGAGAGTAGAGGATGACTGGTGGGTTGTACAGTACTATTTAACATGAGAGAGTAGAGGATGACTGGTGGGTTGTACAGTACTATTTAACATGGAAGTAGAGGATGACTGGTGGGTTGTACAGTACTATTTAACATGAGAGA
>NW_024607122.1:0-18094 GCF_018296145.1 Oncorhynchus tshawytscha | reverse complement strand
TAATGTATTAGAAACAGTTGATCTATCTGGTCTGTCATAATTTAGTAGAGACAGTAGATCTAGCTGGTCTGTCATAATATAATAGATACAGTAGATCTAGCTGGTCTGTCATAATATAGTAGAGACAGTAGATCTTGCTGGTCTGTCATAATATAATAGGTACAGTAGATCTAGCTGGTCTGTCATACTATAATAGAGACAGATCTAGCTGGTATGTCATAATATAAAAGATACAGTAGATCTAGCTGGTCTGTCATAATATAACAGAGACAGTAGATCTAGCTGGTCTGTCATAATATAACAGAGACAGTAGATCTAGCTGGTCTGTCATAATGTTTTAGAAACAGTAGATCTAGCTGGTCTGTCATAATATAATAAATACAGTTGATCTATCTGGTCTGTCATAATATAATAGAGACAGTAGATCTAGCTGGTCTGTCATAATATAATAGAGACAGTAGATCTAGCTGGTCTGTCATAATATAATAGAGACAGTAGATCTAGCTGGTCTGTCATAATATAATAGAGACAGTAGATCTAGCTGGTCTGTCATAATATAGTAGATACAGTAGATCTAGCTGGTCTGTCATAATATAATAGATACAGTAGATCCAGCTGGTCTGTTATAATATAGTAGAGACAGTAGATCTAGCTGGTCTTTCATAATATAATAGATAAAGTAGATCTAGCTGGTCTGTCATAATGTAATAGAAACAGTAGATCTAGCTGGTCTGTCATAATATAATAGATACAGTTGATCTATCTGGTCTGTCATAATATAATAAATACAGTTGATCTAGCTGGTCTGTCATAATATAACAGAGACAGTAGATCTAGCTGGTCTGTCATAATATAGTAGAGACAGTAGATCTAGCTGGTCTGTCATAATATAATAGAGACAGTAGATCTAGCTGGTCTGTCATAATATAATAGAGACAGTAGATCTAGCTGGTCTGTCATAATATAATAGAGACAGTAGATCTAGCTGGTCTGTCATAATATAATAGATACAGTAGATCTAGCTGGTCTGTCTGGTCTGTCATAATATAATAGAGTCAGTAGATCTAGCTGGTCTGTCATAATATAGTAGATACAGTAGATCTAGCTGGTCTGTCATAATATAATAGATACAGTAGATCTAGCTGGTCTGTCATAATATAATAGAGACAGTAGATCTAGCTGGTCTGTCATAATATAATAGGGGTCTGTCATTAGACTTGCTGGTCTGTCATAATATAATAGAGACAGTAGATCTAGCTGGTCTGTCATAATAAATAGAGACAGTAGATCTAGCTGGTCTGTCATAATATATTAGAAACAGTAGATCTAGCTGGTCTGTCATAATATAATTAGAAACAGTAGATCTAGCTGGTCTGTCATAATATAATAGGGACATTAGGTCTTGCTGGTCTGTCATAATATAATAGGGACAGTAGATCTAGCTGGTCTGTCATAATATAATAGAGACAGTAGATCTAGCTGGTCTGTCATAATATATTAGAAACGGTAGATCTAGCTGGTCTGTCATAATGTTTTAGAAACAGTAGATCTAGCTGGTCTGTCATAATATAATAAAGACAATAGATCGAGCTGGTCTGTCATAATTTAGTAGAGACAGTAGATTTAGCTGGTCTGTCATAATATAATAGGGACATTAGATCTAGCTGGTCTGTCATACTATAATAGAGACAGATCTAACTGGTATGTCATAATATAATAGAGACAGTAGATCTAGCTGGTCTGTCATACTATAATAGAGACAGATCTAGCTGGTATGTCATAATATAATAGAGACAGTAGATCTAGCTGGTCTGTCATACTATAATAGAGACAGTAGATCTAGCTGGTCTGTCATAATATAATAGATACAGTAGATCTAGCTGGTCTGTCATAATGTTTTAGAAACAGTAGATCTAGCTGGTCTGTCATAATATAATAAATACAGTTGATCTATCTGGTCTGTCATAATATAATAAATACAGTAGATCTAGCTGGTCTGTCATAATATAATAGGGACAGTAGATCTTGCTGGTCTGTCATAATATAGTAGAGACAGTAGATCTAGCTGGTCTGTCATAATGTATTAGAAACAGTAGATCTAGCTGGTCTGTCATAATATAATAGAGACATTAGGTCTTGCTGGTCTGTCATAATATAATAGAGACAGTAGATCTAGCTGGTCTGTCATAATATAATAGTCGACAGTAGATCTAGCTGGTCTGTCATAATATAATAGGGACAGTAGATCTAGCTGGTCTGTCATAATATAATAGAGACAGTAGATCTAGCTGGTCTGTCATAATATAATTACAGAAACAGTAGATCTAGCTGGTCTGTCATAATATATTAGAAACAGTAGATCTAGCTGGTCTGTCATAATATAATAGAACAGTAGATCTAGCTGGTCTGTCATAATATAATAGATACAGTAGATCTAGCTGGTCTGTCATAATATAATAGAGACAGTAGATCTAGCTGGTCTGTCATAATATAATAGAGACAGTAGATCTAGCTGGTCTGTCATACTATAATAGAGACAGATCTAGCTGGTATGTCATAATATAATAGAGACAGTAGATCTAGCTGGTCTGTCATAATATAACAGAGACAGTAGATCTAGCTGGTCTGTCATAATGTATTAGAAACAGTTGATCTATCTGGTCTGTCATAATTTAGTAGAGACAGTAGATCTAGCTGGTCTGTCATAATATAATAGATACAGTAGATCTAGCTGGTCTGTCATAATATAGTAGAGACAGTAGATCTTGCTGGTCTGTCATAATATAATAGGTACAGTAGATCTAGCTGGTCTGTCATAATATAATAGAGACAGATCTAGCTGGTCTGTCATAATATAAAAGATACAGTAGATCTAGCTGGTCTGTCATAATATAACAGAGACAGTAGATCTAGCTGGCCTGTCATAATGTTTTAGAAACAGTAGATCTAGCTGGTCTGTCATAATATAATAAATACAGTTGATCTATCTGGTCTGTCATAATATAGTAGAGACAGTAGATCTAGCTGGTCTGTCATAATATAATAGAAACAGTAGATCTAGCTGGTCTGTCATAATATAATAGATACAGTAGATCTAGCTGGTCTGTCATAATATAACAGAGACAGTAGATCTAGCTGGTCTGTCATAATATAGTAGAGACAGTAGATCTAGCTGGTCTGTCATAATATAATAGAGACAGTAGATCTAGCTGGTCTGTCATAATATATTAGAAACAGTAGATCTAGCTGGTCTGTCATAATATAATAGAGTCAGTAGATCTAGCTGGTCTGTCATAATATAATAGATACAGTAGATCTAGCTGGTCTGTCATAATATAATAGAGTCAGTAGATCTAGCTGGTCTGTCATAATATAATAGATACAGTAGATCTAGCTGGTCTGTCATAATATAATAGATACAGTAGATCTAGCTGGTCTGTCATAATATAATAGAGACAGTAGATCTAGCTGGTCTGTCTTAATATAATAGGGACATTAGATCTAGCTGGTCTGTCATAATATAATAGGGACAGTAGATCTAGCTGGTCTGTCATAATAAAATAGAGACAGTAGATCTAGCTGGTCTTTCATAATATATTAGAAACAGTAGATCTAGCTGGTCTGTCATAATGTTTTAGAAACAGTAGATCTAGCTGGTCTGTCATAATATAATAGGGAGGTCTTGCTGGTCTGTCTAATATAATAGCTGATCTAGCTGGTCTGTCATAATATAATAGAGACAGTAGATCTAGCTGGTCTGTCATAATATAATAGAGACAGTAGATCTAGCTGGTCTGTCATAATATATTAGAAACAGTAGATCTAGCTGGTCTGTCATAATGTTTTAGAAACAGTAGATCTAGCTGGTCTGTCATAATATAATAGAGACAGTTGATCTAGCTGGTCTGTCATAATATAATAGAGTCAGTAGATCTAGCTGGTCTGTCATAATATAATAGAGACAGTAGATCTAGCTGGTCTGTCATAATATAATAGAAACATTAGATCTAGCTGGTCTGTCATAATATAATAGAGACAGTAGATCTAGCTGGTCTGTCATAATATAATAGGGACATTAGGTCTTCTAGCTGGTCTGTCATAATATAATAGAGACAGTAGATCTAGCTGGTCTGTCATAATATAATAGAAACAGTAGATCTAGCTGGTCTGTCATAATATAATAGAGACAGTAGATCTAGCTGGTCTGTCATAATATAATAGAGACAGTAGATCTAGCTGGTCTGTCATAATATAATAGATAATACAGTAGATCTAGCTGGTCTGTCATAATATAATAGAAACAGTAGATCTAGCTGGTCTGTCATAATATAATAGAAACAGTAGATCTAGCTGGTCTGTCATAATATAATAGAGACAGTAGATCTAGCTGGTCTGTCATAATATAATAGATACAGTAGATCTAGCTGGTCTGTCATAATATAATAGATACAGTAGATCTAGCTGGTCTGTCATAATATAATAGAGACAGTAGATCTAGCTGGTCTGTCATAATATAATAGAGACAGTAGATCTAGCTGGTCTGTCATAATATAATAGAGACAGTAGATCTAGCTGGTCTGTCATAATATAATAGAGACAGTAGATCTAGCTGGTCTGTCATAATATAATAGAGACAGTAGATCTAGCTGGTCTGTCATAATATAATAGAGACAGTAGATCTAGCTGGTCTGTCATAATATATTAGAAACAGTAGATCTAGCTGGTCTGTCATAATGTTTTAGAAACAGTAGATCTAGCTGGTCTGTCATAATATAATAGATACAGTAGATCTATCTGGTCTGTCATAATATAATAGAGTCAGTAGATCTAGCTGGTCTGTCATAATATAATAGAGACAGTAGATCTAGCTGGTCTGTCATACTATAATAGAGACAGTAGATCTAGCTGGTATGTCATAATATAATAGAGACAGTAGATCTAGCTGGTCTGTCATAATATAATAGAGAGAGACAGTAGATCTAGCTGGTCTGTCATAATGTATTAGAAACAGTTGATCTATCTGGTCTGTCATAATATAGTAGAGACAGTAGATCTAGCTGGTCTGTCATAATATAATAGATACAGTAGATCTAGCTGGTCTGTCATAATATAATAGAGACAGTAGATCTTGCTGGTCTGTCATAATATAATAGGTACAGTAGATCTAGCTGGTCTGTCATACTATAATAGAGACAGATCTAGCTGGTCTGTCATAATATAATAGATACAGTAGATCAGTAGATCTAGCTGGTCTGTCATAATATAATAGAGACAGTAGATCTAGCTGGTCTGTCATAATATAAGAGACAGTAGATCTAGCTGGTCTGTCATAATGTTTTAGAAACAGTAGATCTAGCTGGTCTGTCATAATATAATAGATACAGTTGATCTATCTGGTCTGTCATAATATAATAGAGACAGTAGATCTAGCTGGTCTGTCATAATATAATAGAGACAGTAGATCTAGCTGGTCTGTCATAATATAATAGATACAGTAGATCTAGCTGGTCTGTCATAATATAATAGAGACAGTAGATCTAGCTGGTCTGTCATAATATAATAGATACAGTAGATCTAGCTGGTCTGTCATAATATAATAGATACAGTAGATCTAGCTGGTCTGTCATAATATAATAGAGACATTAGGTCTTGCTGGTCTGTCATAATATAATAGGGACAGTAGATCTATCTGGTCTGTCATAATGTTTTAGAAACAGTAGATCTAGCTGGTCTGTCATAATATAATAAATACAGTTGATCTATCTGGTCTGTCATAATATAATAAATACAGTTCTATCTGGTCTGTCATAATATAATAGAGACAGTAGTCTGTCTGTCATAATATAACAGAGACAGTAGATCTAGCTGGTCTGTCATAATATAGTAGAGACAGTAGATCTAGCTGGTCTGTCATAATATAATAGAGACAGTAGATCTAGCTGGTCTATCAGAATGAATTAGAAACAGTAGATCTAGCTGGTCTGTCATAATATAATAGAGTCAGTAGATCTAGCTGGTCTGTCATAATATAATAGATACAGTAGATCTAGCTGGTCTGTCATAATATAGTAGAGACAGTAGATCTAGCTGGTCTGTCATAATATAATAGATACAGTAGATCTAGCTGGTCTGTCATAATATAATAGATACAGTAGATCTAGCTGGTCTGTCATAATATAATAGAGACAGTAGATCTAGCTGGTCTGTCTTAATATAATAGGGACATTAGGTCTTGCTGGTCTGTCATAATATAAAAGGGACAGTAGATCTAGCTGGTCTGTCATAATATAATAGAGACAGTAGATCTAGCTGGTCTGTCATAATATATTAGAAACAGTAGATCTAGCTGGTCTGTCATAATGTTTTAGAAACAGTAGATCTAGCTGGTCTGTCATAATATAATAGGGACATTAGGTCTATAATGCATTGCTGGTCTGTCATAATATAATAGGGACAGTAGATCTAGCTGGTCTGTCATAATATAATAGAGACAGTAGATCTAGCTGGTCTGTCATAATATAATAGAGACAGTAGATCTAGCTGGTCTGTCATAATATAATAGAGACAGTAGATCTAGCTGGTCTGTCATAATATAATAGATACAGTTGATCTATCTGGTCTGTCATAATATAATAGAGTCAGTAGATCTAGCTGGTCTGTCATAATATAATAGAGACAGTAGATCTAGCTGGTCTGTCATACTATAATAGAGACAGATCTAGCTGGTATGTCATAATATAATAGAGACAGTAGATCTAGCTGGTCTGTCATACTATAATAGAGACAGATCTAGCTGGTATGTCATAATATAATAGATACAGTAGATCTAGCTGGTCTGTCATAATATAACAGAGACAGTAGATCTAGCTGGTCTGTCATAATATAACAGAGACAGTAGATCTAGCTGGTCTGTCATAATGTTTTAGAAACAGTAGATCTAGCTGGTCTGTCATAATATAATAAATACAGTTGATCTATCTGGTCTGTCATAATATAATAAATACAGTAGATCTAGCTGGTCTGTCATAATATAATAGGGACATTAGGTCTTGCTGGTCTGTCATAATATAGTAGAGACAGTAGATCTAGCTGGTCTGTCATAATGTATTAGAAACAGTAGATCTAGCTGGTCTGTCATAATATAATAGGGACATTAGGTCTTGCTGGTCTGTCATAATATAATAGAGACAGTAGATTTAGCTGGTCTGTCATAATATAGTCGATACAGTAGATCTAGCTGGTCTGTCATAATATAATAGGGACATTAGGTCTTGCTGGTCTGTCATAATATAATAGAGACAGTAGATCTAGCTGGTCTGTCATAATATATTAGAAACGGTAGATCTAGCTGGTCTGTCATTATGTTTTAGAAACAGTAGATCTAGCTGGTCTGTCATAATATAATAGATACAGTTGATCTATCTGGTCTGTCATAATATAATAGAGTCAGTACATCTAGCTGGTCTGTCATAATATAATAGAGACAGTAGATCTAGCTGGTCTGTCATACTATAATAGAGACAGATCTAGCTGGTATGTCATAATATAATAGAGACAGTAGATCTAGCTGGTCTGTCATAATATAACAGAGACAGTAGATCTAGCTGGTCTGTCATAATGTATTAGAAACAGTTGATCTATCTGGTCTGTCATAATTTAGTAGAGACAGTAGATCTAGCTGGTCTGTCATAATATAATAGATACAGTAGATCTAGCTGGTCTGTCATAATATAGTAGAGACAGTAGATCTTGCTGGTCTGTCATAATATAATAGGTACAGTAGATCTAGCTGGTCTGTCATACTATAATAGAGACAGATCTAGCTGGTATGTCATAATATAAAAGATACAGTAGATCTAGCTGGTCTGTCATAATATAACAGAGACAGTAGATCTAGCTGGTCTGTCATAATGTTTTAGAAACAGTAGATCTAGCTGGTCTGTCATAATATAATAAATACAGTTGATCTATCTGGTCTGTCATAATATAGTAGAGACAGTAGATCTAGCTGGTCTGTCATAATTTATTAGAAACAGTAGATCTAGCTGGTCTGTCATAATATAATAGATACAGTAGATCTAGCTGGTCTGTCATAATATAACAGAGACAGTAGATCTAGCTCGTCTGTCATAATATAGTAGAGACAGTAGATCTAGCTGGTCTGTCATAATATAGTAGAGACAGTAGATCTAGCTGGTCTGTCATAATGTATTAGAAACAGTAGATCTAGCTGGTCTGTCATAATATAATAGAGTCAGTAGATCTAGCTGGTCTGTCATAATATAATAGATACAGTTGATCTAGCTGGTCTGTCACAATATAATAGAGTCAGTAGATCTAGCTGGTCTGTCATAATATAGTAGATACAGTAGATCTAGCTGGTCTGTCATAATATAATAGATACAGTAGATCTAGCTGGTCTGTCATAATATAATAGAGACAGTAGATCTAGCAGGTCTGTCTTAATATAATAGGGACATTAGGTCTTGCTGGTCTGTCATAATATAATAGGGACAGTAGATCTAGCTGGTCTGTCATAATAAAATAGAGACAGTAGATCTAGCTGGTCTTTCATAATATATTAGAAACGGTAGATCTAGCTGGTCTGTCATAATGTTTTAGAAACAGTAGATCTAGCTGGTCTGTCATAATATAATAGGGACATTAGGTCTTGCTGGTCTGTCATAATATAATAGGGACAGTAGATCTAGCTGGTCTGTCATAATATAATAGAGACAGTAGATCTAGCTGGTCTGTCATAATATATTAGAAACGGTAGATCTAGCTGGTCTGTCATAATGTTTTAGAAACAGTAGATCTAGCTGCTCTGTCATAATATAATAGATACAGTTGATCTATCTGGTCTGTCATAATATAATAGAGTCAGTAGATCTAGCTGGTCTGTCATAATATAATAGAGACAGTAGATCTAGCAGGTCTGTCTTAATATAATAGGGACATTAGGTCTTGCTGGTCTGTCATAATATAATAGGGACAGTAGATCTAGCTGGTCTGTCATAATATAATAGGGGCATTAGGTCTTGCTGGTCTGTCATAATATAATAGGGACAGTAGATCTAGCTGGTCTGTCATAATATATTAGAAACGGTAGATCTAGCTGGTCTGTCATAATATAATAGAGACAGTAGATCTAGCTGGTCTGTCATACTATAATAGAGACAGATCTAGCTGGTATGTCATAATATAAAAGAGACAGTAGATCTAGCTGGTCTGTCATAATGTATTAGAAACAGTTGATCTATCTGGTCTGTCATAATATATTAGAAACGGTAGATCTAGCTGGTATGTCATAATGTTTTAGAAACAGTAGATCTAGCTGGTCTGTCATAATATAATAGATACAGTTGATCTCTCTTGTCTGTCATAATATAATAGAGTCAGTAGATCTAGCTGGTCTGTCATAATATAATAGAGACAGTAGATCTAGCTGGTCTGTCATACTATAATAGAGACAGATCTAGCTGGTATGTCATAATATAAAAGAGACAGTAGATCTAGCTGGTCTGTCATAATATAACAGAGACAGTAGATCTAGCTGGTCTGTCATAATGTATTAGAAACAGTTGATCTATCTGGTCTGTCATAA
This sequence comes from Oncorhynchus tshawytscha, assembly GCF_018296145.1. NCBI lineage: Eukaryota > Metazoa > Chordata > Actinopteri > Salmoniformes > Salmonidae > Oncorhynchus > Oncorhynchus tshawytscha. The sequence continues at coordinate 8,487 of NW_024607122.1, read as the reverse complement.
TTTAGTAGAGACACTAGATCTAGCTGGTCTGTCATAATATAATAGATACAGTAGATCTAGCTGGTCTGTCATAATATAATAGAGTCAGTAGATCTAGCTGGTCTGTCATAATATAATAGAGACAATAGATTTAGCTGGTCTGTCATAATATAGTAGATACAGTAGATCTAGCTGGTCTATCATAATATAATAGAGACAGTAGATCTAGCTGGTCTGTCATAATTTATTAGAAACAGTAGATCTAGCTGGTCTGTCATAATATAATAGATACAGTAGATCTAGCTGGTCTGTCATAATATAATAGGGACATTAGGTCTTGCTGGTCTGTCATAATATAATAGAGACAGTAGATCTAGCTGGTCTGTCATAATATAATAGATACAGTAGATCTAGCTGGTCTGTCATAATATAATAGGGACATTAGGTCTTGCTGGTCTGTCATAATATAATAGGGACAGTAGATCTATCTGGTCTGTCATAATGTTTTAGAAACAGTAGATCTAGCTGGTCTGTCATAATATAATAAATACAGTTGATCTATCTGGTCTGTCATAATATAATAAATACAGTTGATCTAGCTGGTCTGTCATAATATAACAAGACAGTAGATCTAGCTGGTCTGTCATAATATAATAGAGACAGTAGATCTAGCTGGTCTGTCATAATATATTAGAAACAGTAGATCTAGCTGGTCTGTCATAATGTTTTAGAAACAGTAGATCTAGCTGGTCTGTCATAATATAATAGATACAGTTGATCTATCTGGTCTGTCATAATATAATAGAGTCAGTACATCTAGCTGGTCTGTCATAATATAATAGAGACAGTAGATCTAGCTGGTCTGTCATAATATAATAGAGACAGATCTAGCTGGTATGTCATAATATAATAGAGACAGTAGATCTAGCTGGTCTGTCATAATATAACAGAGACAGTAGATCTAGCTGGTCTGTCATAATGTATTAGAAACAGTTGATCTATCTGGTCTGTCATAATTTAGTAGAGACAGTAGATCTAGCTGGTCTGTCATAATATAATAGATACAGTAGATCTAGCTGGTCTGTCATAATATAGTAGAGACAGTAGATCTTGCTGGTCTGTCATAATATAATAGGTACAGTAGATCTAGCTGGTCTGTCATACTATAATAGAGACAGATCTAGCTGGTCTGTCATAATATAATAGATACAGTAGATCTAGCTGGTCTGTCATAATATAACAGAGACAGTAGATCTAGCTGGTCTGTCATAATATAATAGAGACAGTAGATCTAGCTGGTCTGTCATAATATAATAGAACAGTAGATCTAGCTGGTCTGTCATAATATAATAGATCTAGCTGGTCTGTCATAATATAATAAATACAGTTGATCTATCTGGTCTGTCATAATATAATAGATACAGTAGATCTAGCTGGTCTGTCATAATATAATAGAGACAGTAGATCTAGCTGGTCTGTCATAATATAGTAGAGACAGTAGATCTAGCTGGTCTGTCATAATGTATTAGAAACAGTAGATCTAGCTGGTCTGTCATAATATAATAGGGACATTAGGTCTTGCTGGTCTGTCATAATATAATAGAGACAGTAGATGCTGGTCTGTCATAATATAATAGATACAGTAGATCTAGCTGGTCTGTCATAATATAATAGGGACATTAGGTCTTGCTGGTCTGTCATAATATAATAGGGACAGTAGATCTAGCTGGTCTGTCATAATATAATAGAGACAGTAGATCTAGCTGGTCTGTCATAATATAATAGAAACAGTAGATCTAGCTGGTCTGTCATAATGTTTAGAAACAGTAGATCTAGCTGGTCTGTCATAATATAATAGATACAGTTGATCTATCTGGTCTGTCATAATATAATAGAGTCAGTAGATCTAGCTGGTCTGTCATAATATAATAGAGACAGTAGATCTAGCTGGTCTGTCATAATATAATAGAGACAGTAGATCTAGCTGGTCTGTCATAATATAATAGAGACAGTAGATCTAGCTGGTCTGTCATAATATAATAGAGACAGTAGATCTAGCTGGTCTGTCATAATGTATTAGAAACAGTAGATCTAGCTGGTCTGTCATAATATAGTAGAGACAGTAGATCTAGCTGGTCTGACAAAATAATAGATACAGTAGATCTAGCTGGTCTGTCATAATATAATAGAAAGAGTAGATCTAGCTGGTCTGTCATAATATAATAGATACAGTAGATCTAGCTGGTCTGTCATAATATAATAGATACAGTAGATCTAGCTGGTCTGTCATAATATAATAGAGACAGTAGATCTGGTCTGGTAATGTCATAATATAATAGAGACAGTAGATCTAGCTGGTCTGTCATAATATAATAGAGACAGTAGATCTAGCTGGTCTGTCATAATATAATAGAGACAGTAGATCTAGCTGGTCTGTCATAATATAATAGATAAAGTAGATCTAGCTGGTCTGTCATAATATAATAGAGATAGTAGATCTAGCTGGTCTGTCATAATATAATAGGGACAGTAGATCTAGCTGGTCTGTCATAATATAATAGAAACAGTAGATCTAGCTGGTCTGTCATAATATAATAGATACAGTAGATCTAGCTGGTCTGTCATAATATAATAGATACAGTAGATCTAGCTGGTCTGTCATAATATAATAGAGACAGTAGATCTAGCTGGTCTGTCATAATATAGTAGAGACAGTAGATCTAGCTGGTCTGTCATAATATAGTAGAGACAGTAGATCTAGCTGGTCTGTCATAATGTATTAGAAACAGTAGATCTAGCTGGTCTGTCATAATATAATAGAGTCAGTAGATCTAGCTGGTCTGTCATAATATAATAGATACAGTTGATCTAGCTGGTCTGTCATAATATAATAGAGTCAGTAGATCTAGCTGGTCTGTCATAATATAGTAGATACAGTAGATCTAGCTGGTCTGTCATAATATAGTAGAGACAGTAGATCTAGCTGGTCTGTCATAATATAATAGAGACAGTAGATCTAGCTGGTCTGTCATAATATAATAGATCTAGGACATTAGGTCTTGCTGGTCTGTCATAATATAATAGGGACAGTAGATCTAGCTGGTCTGTCATAATATAATAGAGACAGTAGATCTAGCTGGTCTTTCAGTAGATCTAGCTGGTCTTTCATAAAGAAACGGTAGATCTAGCTGGTCTGTCATAATGTTTTAGAAACAGTAGATCTAGCTGGTCTGTCATAATATAATAGGGACATTAGGTCTTGCTGGTCTGTCATAATATAATAGGGACAGTAGATCTAGCTGGTCTGTCATAATATAATAGAGACAGTAGATCTAGCTGGTCTGTCATAATATATTAGAAACGGTAGATCTAGCTGGTCTGTCATAATGTTTTAGAAACAGTAGATCTAGCTGCTCTGTCATAATATAATAGATACAGTTGATCTATCTGGTCTGTCATAATATAATAGAGTCAGTAGATCTAGCTGGTCTGTCATAATATAATAGAGACAGTAGATCTAGCTGGTCTGTCATAATATAATAGAGACAGTAGATCTAGCTGGTCTGTCATAATATAATAGAGACAGTAGATCTAGCTGGTCTGTCATAATATAATAGGGACAGTAGATCTAGCTGGTCTGTCATAATATAATAGGGGCATTAGGTCTTGCTGGTCTGTCATAATATAATAGGGACAGTAGATCTAGCTGGTCTGTCATAATATATTAGAAACGGTAGATCTAGCTGGTCTGTCATAATGTTTTAGAAACAGTAGATCTAGCTGGTCTGTCATAATATAATAGATACAGTTGATCTATCTGGTCTGTCATAATATAATAGAGTCAGTAGATCTAGCTGGTCTGTCATAATATAATAGAGACAGTAGATCTAGCTGGTCTGTCATACTATAATAGAGACAGATCTAGCTGGTATGTCATAATATAAAAGAGACAGTAGATCTAGCTGGTCTGTCATAATATAACAGAGACAGTAGATCTAGCTGGTCTGTCATAATGTATTAGAAACAGTTGATCTATCTGGTCTGTCATAATATATTAGAAACGGTAGATCTAGCTGGTATGTCATAATGTTTTAGAAACAGTAGATCTAGCTGGTCTGTCATAATATAATAGATACAGTTGATCTCTCTTGTCTGTCATAATATAATAGAGTCAGTCAGTAGATCTAGCTGGTCTGTCATAATATAATAGAGACAGTAGATCTAGCTGGTCTGTCATACTATAATAGAGACAGATCTAGCTGGTATGTCATAATATAAAAGAGACAGTAGATCTAGCTGGTCTGTCATAATATAACAGAGACAGTAGATCTAGCTGGTCTGTCATAATGTATTAGAAACAGTTGATCTATCTGGTCTGTCATAATTTAGTAGAGACAGTAGATCTAGCTGGTCTGTCATAATATAATAGATACAGTAGATCTAGCTGGTCTGTCATAATATAATAGAGTCAGTAGATCTAGCTGGTCTGTCATAATATAATAGAGACAATAGATTTAGCTGGTCTGTCATAATATAGTAGATACAGTAGATCTAGCTGGTCTATCATAATATAATAGAGACAGTAGATCTAGCTGGTCTGTCATAATTTATTAGAAACAGTAGATCTAGCTGGTCTGTCATAATATAATAGATACAGTAGATCTAGCTGGTCTGTCATAATATAATAGGGACATTAGATCTTGCTGGTCTGTCATAATATAGTAGATACAGTAGATCTAGCTGGTCTGTCATAATATAATAGATACAGTAGATCTAGCTGGTCTGTCATAATATAATAGGGACATTAGGTCTTGCTGGTCTGTCATAATATAATAGGGACAGTAGATCTATCTGGTCTGTCATAATGTTTTAGAAACAGTAGATCTAGCTGGTCTGTCATAATATAATAAATACAGTTGATCTATCTGGTCTGTCATAATATAATAAATACAGTTGATCTAGCTGGTCTGTCATAATATAACAGAGACAGTAGATCTAGCTGGTCTGTCATAATATAATAGAGACAGTAGATCTAGCTGGTCTGTCATAATATATTAGAAACGGTAGATCTAGCTGGTCTGTCATTATGTTTTAGAAACAGTAGATCTAGCTGGTCTGTCATAATATAATAGATACAGTTGATCTATCTGGTCTGTCATAATATAATAGAGTCAGTACATCTAGCTGGTCTGTCATAATATAATAGAGACAGTAGATCTAGCTGGTCTGTCATACTATAATAGAGACAGATCTAGCTGGTATGTCATAATATAATAGAGACAGTAGATCTAGCTGGTCTGTCATAATATAACAGAGACAGTAGATCTAGCTGGTCTGTCATAATGTATTAGAAACAGTTGATCTATCTGGTCTGTCATAATTTAGTAGAGACAGTAGATCTAGCTGGTCTGTCATAATATAATAGATACAGTAGATCTAGCTGGTCTGTCATAATATAGTAGAGACAGTAGATCTTGCTGGTCTGTCATAATATAATAGGTACAGTAGATCTAGCTGGTCTGTCATACTATAATAGAGACAGATCTAGCTGGTCTGTCATAATATAATAGATACAGTAGATCTAGCTGGTCTGTCATAATATAACAGAGACAGTAGATCTAGCTGGTCTGTCATAATATAACAGAGACAGTAGATCTAGCTGGTCTGTATAACAGAGACAGTAGATCTAGCTGGTCTGTCATAATGTTTTAGAAACAGTAGATCTAGCTGGTCTGTCATAATATAATAAATACAGTACTAGGTCTGATCTATATGGTCTGTCATGGTCTGTCATAATATAATAGAGACAGTAGATCTAGCTGGTCTGTCATAATATAGTAGAGACAGTAGATCTAGCTGGTCTGTCATAATATAATAGATACAGTAGATCTAGCTGGTCTGTCATAATATAATAGGGACATTAGGTCTTGCTGGTCTGTCATAATATAGTAGATACAGTAGATCTAGCTGGTCTGTCATAATATAATAGATACAGTAGATCTAGCTGGTCTGTCATAATATAATAGGGACATTAGGTCTTGCTGGTCTGTCATAATATAATAGGGACAGTAGATCTATCTGGTCTGTCATAATGTTTTAGAAACAGTAGATCTAGCTGGTCTGTCATAATATAATAAATACAGTTGATCTATCTGGTCTGTCATAATATAATAAATACAGTTGATCTAGCTGGTCTGTCATAATATAACAGAGACAGTAGATCTAGCTGGTCTGTCATAATATAGTAGAGACAGTAGATCTAGCTGGTCTGTCATAATATAGTAGAGACAGTAGATCTAGCTGGTCTGTCATAATGTATTAGAAACAGTAGATCTAGCTGGTCTGTCATAATATAATAGAGTCAGTAGATCTAGCTGGTCTGTCATAATATAATAGATACAGTTGATCTAGCTGGTCTGTCACAATATAATAGAGTCAGTAGATCTAGCTGGTCTGTCATAATATAGTAGATACAGTAGATCTAGCTGGTCTGTCATAATATAATAGATACAGTAGATCTAGCTGGTCTGTCATAATATAATAGAGACAGTAGATCTAGCAGGTCTGTCTTAATATAATAGGGACATTAGGTCTTGCTGGTCTGTCATAATATAATAGGGACAGTAGATCTAGCTGGTCTGTCATAATAAAATAGAGACAGTAGATCTAGCTGGTCTTTCATAATATATTAGAAACGGTAGATCTAGCTGGTCTGTCATAATGTTTTAGAAACAGTAGATCTAGCTGGTCTGTCATAATATAATAGGGACATTAGGTCTTGCTGGTCTGTCATAATATAATAGAGACAGTAGATCTAGCTGGTCTGTCATAATATAATAGAGACAGTAGATCTAGCTGGTCTGTCATAATATAATAGAGACAGTAGATCTAGCTGGTCTGTCATAATATAATAGAGACAGTAGATCTAGCTGGTCTGTCATAATATAATAGAGACAGTAGATCTAGCTGGTCTGTCATAATATAATAGAGACAGTAGATCTAGCTGGTCTGTCATAATGTTTTAGAAACAGTAGATCTAGCTGGTCTGTCATAATATAATAGATACAGTTGATCTATCTGGTCTGTCATAATATAATAGAGTCAGTAGATCTAGCTGGTCTGTCATAATATAATAGAGACAGTAGATCTAGCTGGTCTGTCATACTATAATAGAGACAGTTGATCTAGCTGGTCTGTCATAATATAATAGAGACAGTAGATCTAGCTGGTCTGTCATAATATAACAGAGACAGTAGATCTAGCTGGTCTGTCATAATGTATTAGAAACAGTTGATCTATCTGGTCTGTCATAATATATTAGAAACGGTAGATCTAGCTGGTATGTCATAATGTTTTAGAAACAGTAGATCTAGCTGGTCTGTCATAATATAATAGATACAGTTGATCTCTCTTGTCTGTCATAATATAATAGAGACTGTAGATCTAGCTGGTCTGTCATAATATATTAGAAACGGTAGATCTAGCTGGTCTGTCATAATGTTTTAGAAACAGTAGATCTAGCTGCTCTGTCATAATATAATAGATACAGTTGATCTATCTGGTCTGTCATAATATAATAGAGTCAGTAGATCTAGCTGGTCTGTCATAATATAATAGAGACAGTAGATCTAGCTGGTCTGTCATACTATAATAGAGACAGTAGATCTAGCAGGTCTGTCTTAATATAATAGGGACATTAGGTCTTGCTGGTCTGTCATAATATAATAGGGACAGTAGATCTAGCTGGTCTGTCATAATATAATAGGGGCATTAGGTCTTGCTGGTGTGTCATAATATAATAGGGACAGTAGATCTAGCTGGTCTGTCATAATATATTAGAAACGGTAGATCTAGCTGGTCTGTCATAATGTTTTAGAAACAGTAGATCTAGCTGGTCTGTCATAATATAATAGATACAGTTGATCTATCTGGTCTGTCATAATATAATAGAGTCAGTAGATCTAGCTGGTCTGTCATAATATAATAGAGACAGTAGATCTAGCTGGTCTGTCATACTATAATAGAGACAGATCTAGCTGGTATGTCATAATATAAAAGAGACAGTAGATCTAGCTGGTCTGTCATAATATAACAGAGACAGTAGATCTAGCTGGTCTGTCATAATGTATTAGAAACAGTTGATCTATCTGGTCTGTCATAATATATTAGAAACGGTAGATCTAGCTGGTATGTCATAATGTTTTAGAAACAGTAGATCTAGCTGGTCTGTCATAATATAATAGATACAGTTGATCTCTCTTGTCTGTCATAATATAATAGAGTCAGTAGATCTAGCTGGTCTGTCATAATATAATAGAGACAGTAGATCTAGCTGGTCTGTCATACTATAATAGAGACAGATCTAGCTGGTATGTCATAATATAAAAGAGACAGTAGATCTAGCTGGTCTGTCATAATATAACAGAGACAGTAGATCTAGCTGGTCTGTCATAATGTATTAGAAACAGTTGATCTATCTGGTCTGTCATAATTTAGTAGAGACAGTAG
>NW_024607121.1:0-18068 GCF_018296145.1 Oncorhynchus tshawytscha | reverse complement strand
CAACACCCATTCTGAAACGATGATAGATAAATATACAGAAAATTCAGGTTCAATACAATAATCTTTTTATTTATTTAAAGGTTCAATGCAGCCATTTTTATCTCCATATCAAATCATTTATGGGTAACAATTAAGTACCTTACTGTGATTTTTTCCAGTTAAAATTGTTCTGCCAAAAAAGCACAATAGCTAAATCATAAAATAACAAGGCCACAACGATCCCCTGGTGGTGCAGAGGATTAATGAGCTGGTTGTAGATATGAATATTGCACGTTCAATCCCACATATTCTTCAACAATATTTCTCAAGAAAAAAATGCAACAGTGAAATTTAGGCTCAGATACACTCTACTAAAAGAAGTCTTTATTTTGTCCAGATGTTTAAATCCAGTCAGAATTGTAGAATTTAGACTAACTGTAAAAATAATAATAATAATAATAATTTAAATGTAAAAATGAACTGCTCAACTTTATAAAAACCGCACCCAATATAATTCCTATTTTGAGATGCTTGGAATGGTCCCCCCCTGTCTCATTTTTCAAAAGTGATCCTAGATCAGCACTCATAGTCTCAGATACCTTGTAAATATGGGCCCAGATGTACGCAGCATATGAAGAGGATGGGTGAAGTGGTGGTGAATAACCCAGTTAGCAGACGGAAGAGAGAATCTTTGGGGGCACAGAGGAGAAAACACCTGTCTTGTTCAAACCCCACATGTGCAGATTGTGAACATATGAAGTCTATAAAACATGGTTGTGTTTGTATGATTAAACGCTGGTTAAATGTCCTATGAATGAAATGAAAATGCTGTGTGTCTTTATCACCTTGCAGTGGCCTTGCAATACCGTCCTCAAATGTGAACTGCCAGTAGCCCTTTCTTGCAGTCAAATGACCTAGTGGCCTCATGGGTGGAATGTTATTCATAATTTCATAATTAATAAACATGTATTTATTTTTAACACAAGAAATCCAGTGTTTCTAGGTCAAACGTTTTTGTTATATTTCAGTCTTTGTGGTGTAAAGTGTAATATTGGAAAATATAAGAAAACTCTAAATGTTACACATTTCAACTCTATATTTGACATGGTACAGATGTCTTCTTTTAAAGCCAATAACCGTGTTTGAGGTGTATACTTTTATTTCAAAGTAGATTTGTTTGAGACAACCAAGCAACTCTGTGTTGACCCTGATTTAGCCCACTGCAGTAAAAAGTTATTAAGGGAGTGTCCTACGCAACCTAACTTAATGTTGCAAGGATATTCTTGTGCTATTCCCACAATGTTGAATAATGTTCCACAATTTCCAAATAAGTCCGTTTGTATGACGTTCATAACTTATTTGTTTTAGGTTGAACATAATATTCCATTGATGTTCACGCAGCATACATTTTACCTTGTCTTGGAGGTCCTCAGAACATTTTGAGATCAATTTAAAAAATGTATATTTAAGTTTTACCTAATATTACTACAACATTCTCGGCATGCTAGTTTAAGCAGATTGGAATACATCCCCATTATATTCCTCTCCAGATCTACACATTGTATGAATGTCATCTCAACTGAGCATATTTTGTGTTTTGGGAATCTCTTGAAATGTATCCACACTGTTCCCACAACCTAATGAAATGTTCTGGGAACCTTTAAAGGCTGTTCTGTCAACATTATTGTAGCATCAAAGGAATGCTTTTTTTGCACCCTGATACAAACATTAACTGAATGTCAGCACAACTGGACAGTTTTAATGTTTTGGGAACCCATCTCTTGTCATATCCCCACAATTTTTCCGCAACCTTAAGAAACATTCTGTGAACCTTTGAAGAACAGATTAAATGTGTTTTAAGCACGTTCTTGCAATGTCGGGTGAATGTTTTTTGCACCTAAACAAAACATTTGTTGAATCATCTGCACAACTGGACAATTTTTTGGTGTTTTGGGAACATATCCCCACAATGTTCCCACCAGACTGTTCCCACAAGGTAATGAAACATTCTGGGGAACCTTTAAAGAACAGAGAATGTGTTTTGGGAATGTTCTTGCAACAAACATTGTACAAACATCAACATGACTGGACAGCTTTTGTTAACGTGTGCCGCAACCTGCTGGGAAAACATTACTGGTAATTGTGTTATTATCTGGAAACCAAATGCGAACGTTTGAGGAATGTTTTGTGGTGGTGGTTACAGATGTTGTGCACAACATTCTAGTGAACGTTAGGAGAACATTCCAATGATATTTCAATTAAAAACCTCTCTTACATCTTACTTTCTCAGTATATAGCCATGGCAGTATGGTCAATCAGGAATTCCATACTTCTTTTTAGCCGTCTTAGACATTACAAACCCAGGGAAATACTGCTAACTGGGTTATTCCCCATCCCTTCACCCATCCTCTTTATATACTTCTTCATATTTACAAGGTATCCAAGACTACAGGGAAACATTGTAGAGTTGTCCAGTTGTGCGGATGATTCTACAGTGTTTCTTTGAGACGTCAATTAAAACATTTCCCAAAAATCATGTTATCAAAAACATTATCATCCTGATGTTAGATTAAAAACATAACTTAAACTTCATGGGAATCTTAGCTAATGTTCTGGGAATGTTCCCGGTTTGATGGTGTCTCTCTGTCTATCACCTACTTGAAGGGGGAAAAAAGCTCTAATGCAGGATTTCTCTTCTGTCTCAGGTCCTTTTTACTCCTTCTCGCTGAAGATTTCCATCCTGGTCTTGGCAACAGCCTGGGAGAAGAAGTCATTTTACAGTTCAATCAGGGATTCTAATAAACTGACCTGTGCTTTAATGACTAATTCATTGTCTCCTTTATTACCTTCATGGGCATAAAGCGGATTAATGACTGTAGCAAGGTTAAAAACAGTACCACTGTGCTGCTCCTTCCTCTGTTATCAATCATTCTTGAGATTCTTAAGAGAGCAGCAGAAATTGAGAGAAAATGAGTAATCTGCTTGATGGATGACAGCATAGGTAAGAGTATATCCTTACGATATGTGTGCTTCCTGTTATTAAAAGGATATCAAGTGGATGAGTTGCATTGTACTGTATGAAGCACAAGCATCTGAAGTGATTAGATCAAGTGTTCGTGGGGTAAATGGGTCATATACATTTTGGTATTTATCATTTGTATTAAAGTAAACATCACCATATCTCAACAGCTTCTACTTGGTTACAAGAGAAAAATACAAGCGTCAAACACACCACAAATTCAACCAAACCATAAAAATAGATTTTTTTAACTTGTCGTTTGACAGTTTCTTGACTTTCTTCCCTTCATACCTTTCTTCCTACTCAGAAATTCCAGAGAGATGGGGTAGCAAACAGAGGCGTGATGAGAGCTGGAGCAAGGGAGAGAAAGATAGGGGGCATACTAGGCAGCATGGATTCTTTGTTTATCATTCCTTATTCCTATCCCACATATTTCTGGGCTGCATCTCTGGGCTCTTCCCTGTCTTGGCCATGTCATCTCTGACAATGTTAATGATTTACTGTAAATCCCTCCTTGCAGGATGATTTGTGACATGTAGGATGGTTGGGAAGGGGCTGGGAACAGGGGAGGACTAGGCAGGTTGGGAGCCGGGACGCCTTGAAGATGTAGCGATTCATTATATTTAAGACAAGTGTGACATCCTACTTCAAGGAGGCACCCATACATATCGAGGGGTGGATTTTATTTTTATTTTGGTGTGGTGGCCAAAGTGGGGAGGGGGTAGTCAAGTACAAAGGAATGCCTGGCTGTTTTTGGAGATGACATAGAGAGAGGAGGCAGGGAGATGGAGGCAGGAGGCTGGAAAATAATGGGTAATGGAAGGGTTTAGCCTGAGGCTGTATGGCTGCTTTGCCTACTTCTGTATAACTAGTATATTTATAATTCAAATACATACCTTTAATAATTAACCACCAGTGAAAGTAAAGGAGAATGGAGAATATCACGTACAAAAAATGCACTTACATTTCAAATTTGACTGCAGCAAGGAACAAAGAATATAGCTGTGGTACCAAAGTTGCCTGCTATTTTGGGGCATTTCTTATACCCTGAAACTGGGTGGTTAACAACCAAAAATGATGATTCTGCAGTTTACTTTTCATTTGAATGTCTGACAGTTCTACATCCCAAGGTCTGAATTGAGAGTTTGTGAATAGCCAAGGCAATTTTTGTGTGTCTTACATTCCTGTCACTAAGACTTAATCTAATAAACAAAGTATTTTCATATATTAGTTGAGTATTTTGACTGAAGACATTAGGTCATTGCTGTTTGTAAAAAAAAAAAAGCATATTCATATTTCCAAGGCATTGATCCATGAATCGCCATGACAGGAATTCCCTGGAAACGTACTTTTAAGTAACACAGGCAATTCGCAAACATTCTATACGGTTGTCATGTTTTTATGTTTCAAGCCACTCCTCAACTGTCTCATTGGAAAAGGAAGCTAATATGGTTGTTGCTGCAATTTCACTCTTTTCTCTTATTATTTTGAAGCTATGTTGTGCACCATTCATCCAACTCCATGTGACGATAGTCACAATGTTGGGCACATAGAGTGCTGATGTCCAAATACCAAGTCCTAATGGCCATGACACAGGAAATGACTTACCTTACAGCAGGGTGTTACCTTGTGTATTACTACTAATCAGTAACATGTAACAGCTGACCGTTTAGGAATACGCTCAGCGGATAAGTACTATGTAGTTACATAGTTATTAATATGCATGCATCTACCAAATACATTGTAATTCAATGTAACTACAATATACTTCAGCAAACTTAATGTATATTGTGACTGAACTGCCTTTGAGGAAAATATCCCAAAGCGAGCACGTGTTTTGTACACAAGCAGCATGAAATCATGTTATGCAAACGCTAGAGTACAACAAAAATCAACACATTTACATATTCTTATTAAGAAGTGGGTTGTGCCTTGGTGAAGGGCCTCATCTCTGATTCTGTTCTTTGATGTAGCTCATACATATTGAGGATCCACTGTGGAAATCAAGTTGGTTAACCATAATATAGCAAGGTCTCAATTTGTGCACCACGCACTTCAAAATTGTATGTGATTTTGTCCTATTTGTTTTTTTCTTGGGTTAATTAGTAAGTGGGAAAATGAGCTCATTCATACAAATTGACTACAATATTACCACTTGGTAATGATAGGATGAACATAGAATCCTCATTCCACTAAGGGATTTGGTAATAGATACAATACTAAGGCATATAATGAGGATGGTAAGAGGCTGAATCAGCTAGCTAGGGGAATTCTTAATTCAATTTCACTCCCATAATACTGACTTTTTGACACATCCCACTGGGCACACACTGGTTGAATCAACGTTGTTTCCAAATCACTTCAATGAAATTACGTTGAACCAACGTAGAATAGACTTTGAATTGGCATCTGTGCCCAGTGGGATGTTGGTCTTTTACATAATGGCAAGAGCGTCTTCTTTGCTTCTATAGAAGTGACACAAATCACTACTTCATTTCAGACAATGATACAATGGAACGTGCAACCATAAGGGAAAACCGAGCTGATATCAATCAGTAATCAGAATTCTACTCACACTCCATGATTCTCCCATACTGTAACTATATAACTTACAGTATGTCATGTTTAAATTCAAACCTTTGAACATCCATCGTCATACAGGAGAAGCCTTCCCCTCCACTTCGTCATCTCCCTGCTTCCTCGGTTGAGAAACAATCTCAATCGAGAATGTCAATAGTTACATTTGCATTGAATTACATTTGATCTCCATTTGAAAAATGTAATATTTCCAGTTGTATTATCATCTGTGCTCTCAAACAAGCTAATGGGAGGATTATGGCACTGAGAATGGAGAGAAGTGTATGATGAGAGAAGTATATGATGAGAGAAGTGTATGAGGAGAGACGTGTATGATGAGAGAAGTGTATGATGAGAGAAGTTTATGAGGAGAGAAGTGTACAATGAGACAAGTGTATGAGGAGAAAAGTGTATGAGGAGAGAAGTGTATGATGATAGAAGTGCAGGATGAGAGAAGTGTATGATGAGAGAAATGTATGATGAGAGAAGTGTATGATGAGAGAAGTGTATGATAAGAGAAGTGTATGATGAGAGAAGTGTATGAGGAGAGAAGTGTATGATGAGAGATGTGTATGATGAGAGAAGTGTATGATGAGAGATGATGAGAGAAGTGTATGATGAGAGAAGTGTATGATGAGAGAAGTGTATGATAAGAGAAGTGTATGATGATGATGAGGATGAGAAGTATGATACAAGGAGAGAAGTGTATGATGAGAGAAGTGTACAATGAGGAAATAAGTGTACAAGGAAGTGTATGGGGAGAGAGTGTATGATGATAGAAGTGCAGGATGATGAAGTGTATGATGAGAGAAGTGTATGATGAGAGAAGTGTATGATGAGAGAGATGTAGGAGTAAGTGTATGAGAGAAGTGTAGATGATAAGAGAAGTGTATGATGAGAGAAGTGTATGATGAGAAAGCATGATGATGTATGATGAGAAGTGTATGATGAGAGAAGTGTATGATAAGAGTTTATGAGGAGAGAAGTGTATGATGAGAGAAGTGTATGATGAGAGAAATGTATGATGAGAGAAGTGTATGATAAGAGAAGTGTATGATGAGAGAAGTGTATGATGAGAGAGGTATGAGAAAGTGTATGATGAGAGAAGTCTATGATGAGAGAAGTAAGATAAGAGAAGTGTATGATGAGAGAAGTGTATGATGAGAGAAGTGTACAATGAGAGAAGTGTATGATGAGAGAAGTGTATGATGAGAAGTGTATGATGTATGATGAGGAGAGAAGTGTATGATCAGAGATGTGTATGATGAGAAAGTGTATGATGAGAGAAGTGTATGATGAGAGAAGTGTATGATGAGAGAAATGTATGATGAGAGAAGTGTATGATAAGAGAAGTGTATGATGAGAGAAGTGTATGAGGAGAGAAGTGTATGATGAGAGAAGTGTATGATAAGAGAAATGTATGATGAGAGAAGTGTATGATGAGAGAAGTGTACAATGAGAGAAGTGTATGATGAGAGAAGTGTATGATGAGAGAAGTGTATGATGAGAGAAGTGTATGATAGGAGAGAATGTATGATGAGAGAAGTCTATGATGAGAAAAGTGTATGTGATGAAGTGTTTGATGAGAAGTGTATGATGAGAGACGTGTATGATGAGAGAAGTGTATGATGAGAGAAGTGTATGATAAGAGAATTGTATGATGAGAGAAGTGTATGATGAGAGAAGTGTACAAGGAGAGAAGTATATGAGGAGAGAATTGTATGAGGAGAGAAGTGTATGATGAGAGAAGTGTATGATGAGAGAAGTGTATGATGAGAGAAGTGTATGATGAGAGAAGTGTACAAGGAGAGAAGTGTATGAGGAGAGAAGTGTATGAGGAAATAAGTGTATGATGAGAGAAGTGTATGAGGAGAGAAGTGTATGATCAGAATGTGTATGATGAGAGAAGTGTATGATGAGAGAAGTGTATGATGAGAGAAGTGTATGAGGAGAGAAGTGTTGATGAGGAAGAGAAAGTGTATGAGGAGAGAAGTGTATGAGGAGAGAAGTGTATGATGAGAGAAGTGTATGAGGAGAGAAGTGTATGAGGAGAGATGTGATGATAAGAGAAGTGTATGATGAGAGAAGTGTATGATGAGAGAAATGCAGGATTAGAGAAGTGTATGATGATGATAAGAGAAGTGTATGATGAGAGAAGTGTATGATGAGACAAGTGTATGAGGAAAGTGTATGAGAGAGATGTGTATGATGAGAGAAGTGTATGATGAGAGATGATGATAAGATTAGAGAAGGGCATGATAAGATAGTGATGATGATGTGTACAATGAGACAAGTGTATGAGGAGAGAGTGTATGATGAGAGAAGTGTATGAGAAGAGAAGTGTATGATGAGAGAGTCTATGATGAGAGAAGTGTAAGATAAGAGAAGTGTATGATGAGAGAAGTGTATGATGAGAGAAGTGTATGATGAGAGAAGTGTATGATGAGAGAAGTGTATGATGAGAGAAGTGTATGATGAGAGAAGTGTATGAGGAAATTAATGAGAAGAAGTCTATGATGAGAAAAGTGTATGATGAGAGAAGTGATGAGAGTATACAAGGAGAGAAGTGTATGAGGAGAGAATGTATGAGGAGATAAGTGTATGATGAGAGAAGTGTATGATGAGAGAAGTGTATGATGAGAGAAGTGCATGATGAGAGAAGTGTATGAGAAGTGTATGAGGAGAGAAGTGTATATGAAATAAGTGAGATGAGAGTGTATGATGAGAGATGATCAGAGATGTGTATGATGAGAGAAGTGTATGATGAGAGAAGTGTATGATGAGAGAAGTGTATGAGGAGAGAAGTGTATGAGGAGAGATGTGTATGATAAGAGAAGTGTATGATGAGAGAAGTGTATGATGATAGAAGTGCAGGATTAGAGAAGGGTATGATAAGAGAAGTGTATGATGAGAGAAGTGTACAATGAGACAAGTGTATGAGGAGAGAAGTTTATGATGAGAGAAGTGCATGAGAAGAGAAGTGTATGATGAGAGAACTCTATGATGAGAGAAGTGTAAGATAAGAGAAGTGTATGAGGAGAGAAGTGTATGATGAGAGAAGTGCATGAGAAGAGAAGTGTATGATGAGAGAACTCTATGATGAGAGAAGTGTAAGATAAGAGAAGTGTATGATGAGAGAAGTGTATGATGAGAGAAGTGTACGATGAGAGAAGAGTATGATGAGAGAAGTGTATGATGAGAGAAGTGTATGATGAGAGAAGTGTATGAGGAAATAAGTGAATGATGAGAGAAGTCTATGATGAGAAAAGTGTATGATGAGAGAAGTGTATGTGGAGAGAAGTGTATGATGAGAGAAGTGTACAAGGAGAGAAGTGTATGAGGAGAGAATTGTATGAGGAGAGAAGTGTATGATGAGAGAAGTGTATGATGAGAGAAGTGTATGATGAGAGAAGTGTATGATGAGAGAAGTGTACAAGGAGAGAAGTGTATGAGGAGAGAAGTGTATGAGGAAATAAGTGTATGATGAGAGAAGTGTATGAGGAGAGAAGTGTATGATCAGAGATGTGTATGATGAGAGAAGTGTATGATGAGAGAAGTGTATGATGAGAGAAGTGTATGATGAGAGAAGTGTATGATGAGAGATGTGTATGATAAGAGAAGTGTATGATGAGAGAAGTGTATGATGAGAGAAGTGTATGATAAGAGAAGTGTATGATGAGAAAAGTGTATGATGAGAGAAGTGTACAATGAGACAAGTGTATGATGAGAGAAGTGTACAATGAGAGAAGTGTATGATGAGAGAAGTGATGATGAGAATTGTATGATGAGAGAAGTGTATGATAGAGAAGTGTATGATGAGAGAAGTCTATGAGAAAAGTGAGAAAGTGTTTGATGAGAGAAGTGTATGATGAGAGACGTGTATGATGAGAGAAGTGTATGATAGGAGAAGTGTATGATGAGAGAAGTGTATGATAAGAGAAGTGTATGATGAGAGAAGTGTATGATGAGAGATGTGTACAAGGAGAAAAGTGTATGAGGAGAGAATTGTATGAGGAGAGAAGTGGATGATGAGAGAAGTGTATGATGAGAGAAGTGTATGAGGAGAGAAGTGTATGATGAGAGAAGTGTATGATAAGAGAAGTGTATGATGAGAGAAGTGTATGATGAGAGAGTGTAGAGAAGTGTATGAGAGAGAAGTGTATGAGGAGAGAAGTGTATGATGAGAGAAGTGGAGGAGAGAAGTGTATGAGGAGAGATGTGATGATAAGAGAAGTGTATGATGAGAGAAGTGTATGATGAGAGAAATGTATGATGAGAGAAGTGTATGATGAGAGAAGTGTATGATGAGAGAAGTGTATGATAAGAGAAGTTTATGAGGAGAGAAGTGTATGATGAAAGTGTATGATGAGAGAAGTGTATGAGGAGAGAGTGTATGAGGAGAGATGTGTATGATAAGAGAAGTGTATGATGAGAGAAGTGTCTGATGATAGAAGTGCAGGATTAGAGAAGGGTATGATAAGAGAAGTGTATGATGAGAGAAGTGTACAATGAGACAAGTGTATGAGGAGAAAGTGTATGATGAGAGAAGTGTATGTGGAGAGAAGTGTATGATGAGAGATGTGTATGATGAGAGAAGTGTATGAGGAGAGAAGTGTATGAGGAGAGAAATGTATGATGAGAGAAGTGTATGATGAGAGAAGTGTATGAGGAGAGAAGTGTATCATGAGAGAAGTGTATGATAAGAGAAGTGTATGATGAGAGAAGTGTATGATGAGAGAAGTGTACAAGGAGAGAAGTGTATGAGGAGAGAATTGTATGAGGAGAGAAGTGTATGATGAGAGAAGTGTAGGAGGAGAGAAGTGTATGAGGAGAGATGTAGATGATAAGAGAAGTGTATGATGAGAGAAGTGTATGATGAGAGAAATGCATGATGAGAGAAGTGTATGATGAGAAGTGTATGATGAGAGAAGTGTATGATAAGATAAGTTTATGAGGAGAGAAGTGTATGATGAGAGAAGTGTATGATGAGAGAAGTGTATGAGGAGAGAAGTGTATGAGGAGAGATGTGTATGATAAGAGAAGTGTATGATGAGAAGTGTATGATGATAGAAGTGCAGATTAGAGAAGGGTAATAAGAAGTGTATGATGAGAGAAGTGTACAATGAGACAAGTGTATGAGGAAAGATGATGAGAAAGTGTATGAGAAGAGAAGTGTATGATGAGAGAAGTCTATGATGAGAGAAGTGTAAGATAAGAGAAGTGTATGATGAGAGAAGTGTATGATGAGAGAAGTGTACGATGAGAGAAGAGATGAGAGAAGTGTATGATGAGAGAAGTGTATGATGAGAGAAGTGTATGAGGAAATAAGTGAATGATGAGAGAAGTCTATGATGAGAAAAGTGTATGATGAGAAGTGTATGTGGAGAGAAGTGTATGATGAGAGAAGTGTACAAGGAGAGAAAGTGTATGAGGAGAGAAATCTGTATGAGGAGAGAAGTGTATGATGAGAGAAGTGTATGATGAGAGAAGTGTATGATGAGAGAAGTGTATGATGAGAAGTGTATGATGAGAAGTGTATGAGGAGAGAAGTGTATGAGGAAATAAGTGTATGATGAGAGAAGTGTATTAGGAGAGAAGTGTATGATCAGAGATGTGTATGATGAGAGAAGTGTATGATGAGAGAAGTGTATGATGAGAGAAGTGTATGATGAGAGAAGTGTATGATGAGATGTGTATGATAAGAGAAGTGTATGATGAGAGAAGTGTATGATGAGAGAAATGTATGATGAGAGAAGTGTATGATGAGAGAAGTGTACAATGAGAGAAGTGTATGATGAGAGAAGTGTATGATGAGAGAGGATGATGAGAGAAGTGTATGATAGAGAAGTGTATGATGAGAGAGTCTATGATGAGAAAAGTGTATGTGGATGTTTGATGAGAGAAGTGTATGATGAGAGACGTGCATGATGAGAGAAGTGTATGATAGGAGAAGTGTATGATGAGAGAAGTGTATGATAAGAGAAGTGTATGATGAGAGAAGTATGATGAGAGATGTGTACAAGGAGAGAAGTGTATGAGGAGAGAATTGTATGAGGAGAGAAGTGTATGATGAGAGAAGTGTATGATGAGAGAAGTGTATGAGAGAGAGTGTATGATGAGAGAAGTGTATGATAAGAGAAGTGTATGATGAGAAAGTGTATGATGAGAGAAGGGTACAAGAGAGAAGTGTATGAGGAGAGAATGTATGAGAGAGAAGTGTATGATGAGAGAAGTGTAGGAGGAGAGAGTGTATGAGGAGAGATGTAGATGATAAGAGAAGTGTATGATGAGAGAGTGTATGATGAGAGAATGCATGATGAGAGAAGTGTATGATGAGAGAAGTGTATGATGAGAAGTGTATGATAAGAGAAGTTTATGAGGAGAGAAGTGTATGATGAGAGTGTATGATGAGAGAAGTGTATGAGGAGAGAAGTGTATGAGGAGAGATGTGTATGATAAGAGAAGTGTATGATGAGAGAAGTGTCTGATGATAGAAGTGCAGGATTAGAGAAGGGTATGATAAGAGAAGTGTATGATGAGAGAAGTGTACAATGAGACAAGTGTATGAGGAGAGAAGTGTATGATGAGAGAAGTGTATGAGAAGAAGTGTATGATGAGAGAAGTCTATGATGATAGAAGTGTAAGATAAGAGAAGTGTATGATGAGAGAAGTGTATGATGAGAGAGTGAGATGAGAGAAGAGTATGATGAGAAGTGTATGATGAGAGAAGTGTATGATGAGAGAGTGAGAAACAAGTGAATGATGAGAGAGTCTATGATGAGAAAAAGTGTATGATGAGAGAAGTGTATGTGGAGAGAAGTGTATGATGAGAGAAGTGTACAAGGAGAGAAGTGTATGAGGAGAGAATTGTATGAGGAGAGAAGTGTATGATGAGAGAAGTGTATGATGAGAGAAGTGTATGAGGAGAGAAGTGTATCATGAGAGAAGTGTATGATAAGAGAAGTGTATGATGAGAGAAGTGTATGATGAGAGAAGTGTACAAGGAGAGAAGTGTATGAGGAGAGAATTGTATGAGGAGAGAAGTGTATGATGAGAGAAGTGTAGAGGAGAGAAGTGTATGAGGAGAGATGTAGATGATAAGAGAAGTGTATGATGAGAGAAGTGTATGATGAGAGAAATGCATGATGAGAGAAGTGTATGATGAGAGAAGTGTATGATGAGAGAAGTGTATGATAAGATGTTTATGAGGAGAGAAGTATGATGAGAGAAGTGTATGATGAGATAGCTGTATGGAGGAGAGAATGTGTATGAGGGAGAGATGTATGATAAGAGAAGTGTATGATGAGAGAAGTATGATGATAGAAGTGCAGGATTAGAGAAGGGCATGATAAGAGAAGTGTATGATGAGAGAAGTGTACAATGAGACAAGTGTATGAGGAGAGAAGTGTATGATGAGAGAAGTGTATGAGAAGAGAAGTGTATGATGAGAGAAGTCCATGATGATAGAAGTGTAAGATAAGAGAAGTGTATGATGAGAGAAGTGTATGATGAGAGAAGTGTACGATGAGAGAAGAGTATGATGAGAAGTGTATGATGAGAGAGTGTATGATGAGAGAGTGTATGAGGAAATATGAATGATGAGAGAAGTCCATGATGAGAAAAGTGTGATGAGAGAAGTGCATGTGGAGAAGATGATGAGAGAAGGTACAAGGAGAGAAGTGTATGAGGAGAGAATTGTATGAGGAGAGAAGTGTATGATGAGAGAAGTGTATGATGAGAGAAGTGTATGAGGAGAGAAGTGCATCATGAGAGAAGTGTATGATAAGAGAAGTGTATGATGAGAGAAGTGTATGATGAGAGAAGGTACAAGAGAGAAGTGTATGAGGAGAGAATTGTATGATGAGAGAAGCATGATGAGAGAAGTGTAGGAGGAGAGAAGTGTATGAGGAGAGATGTAGATGATAAGAGAAGTGTATGATGAGAGAAGTGTATGATGAGAGAAAACGCATGATGAGAGAAGTGTATGATGAGAGAGATGATGAGAGAAGTGTATGATAAGATAAGTTTATGAGGAGAGAAGTGTATGATGAGAGAGTGCATGATGAGAGAAGATGAGGAGATAGCTGCATGAGGAGAGATGTGTATGATAAGAGAAGTGTATGATGAGAGAAGTGTATGATGATAGAAGTGCAGGATTAGAGAAGGGTATGATAAGAGAAGTATGATGAGAGAAGAAATGAGACAAGTGTATGAGGAGAGGATGAGAGAAGTGTATGAGAAGAGAAGTGTATGATGAGGAGAAGGTATGATGAGAAAGTGTATGATGAGGAGAAGTGATGAGGAGAGAAGTGTAGATGAGATGTATGATAAGAGAAGTGTATGATGAGAGAAGTGTATGATGAGAGACTTGTAGGATGAGAAAGTGTATGAGGAGAGAAGGTATGAGGAGAGATGTGTATGATAAGATAGTGATGATAAGAGAAGTGTATGATGTGATGTGTATGATGAGATGATGAGAGAGCGCATGAGGAAAGAATTGTATGAGGAGAGAAATGTATGATGAGAGAAGTGTATGATGGGAGAAGTGTATGATGAGAGAAGTGTATGATGAGAGAGAAGTGTATGATGAGAGAAGTGTATGATGAGAGACGTGTATGATGAGAGAAGTGTATGATGAGAGACGGTATGATGAGAGAAGTGTATGATGGAGAGAAGTGTATGAGGAGAGAAGTGTGTGAGGAGAGAAGTGTATGATGAGCGAAGGGTATGATGAGAGAAATGTGTACGAGGAGAGAAGTGTATGATGAGAGAAGTGTATGATGAGAGATGTGTATGATGAGAGAAGTGAAGTATGAGGAGAGAAGTGTATGATGAGAGAGAAGTGTAGGATGATTTATAGGTAGGGCTGATGATATAGCTACAGATGAGATAGCTAGTATGATAAGATACAGGCATGACGAGAGAAGTGCATGATGAGAGAAGTGTATGATGATGAGAAGTGTATGATGAGATAGCTGCATGATAAGATAGCTTTTTATGATGAGAGAAGTCCATGACGATATAGCTGCAGGACGATATAAGTGTATGGGGAGGAGCTGTATGAGGGAGACGATGTGTATGATAAGATAGTGTATGATTAAAGATAGCTGCATGACGAGAGAATGAGGAGAGAAGTGTGAGGAGAGAAGTGTATGATGAGCGAAGGGTATGATGGGAAATGTGTGAGGGAGATGGATGAGAAATATGATGGGAGAAATGTATGATGAGAGAGGGTATGATGAGAGAAATGTGTGAGGAGAGAAGTGTATGATGAGAAGGAATGATGAGAGAAATGTGTGAGGAGAGAAGTGTATGAGGAGAGAGAAGTGTATGATAAGAGAAGTGTATGATGAGAGAAGTGTATGAGGAGAGAAGTGTATGAGGAGAGAAGTGTATGATAAGAGAAGTGTATGATGTGAGACGTGTATGATGAGTGTATGATGAGAGAAGTGTATGAGGAAAGAAGTGTATGAGGAGAGAAATGTATGATGAGAGAAGTGTATGATGAGAGAAGTGTATGATGAGAGATTGTATGATGAGAGAAGTGTATGATGAGACGGTATGATGAGAGAAGTGTATGGATGAGAGAAGTGTATGAGGAGAGAAGTGTGAGGAGAGAAGTGTATGATGAGAGAAGGGTTTGATGAGAAAGTGTACAATGAGACAAGTGTATGAGGAGAGAAGTGTATGATGAGAGAAGTGTATGAGAAGGAAGTGTATGATGAGAAGTGTATGATGAGAGAAGTGTAAGACAAGAGAAGTGTATGATGAGAGAAATGAATGATGAGAGAAGTGTACAAGGAGAGAAGTGTATGAGGAGAGAATTGTATGAGGAGAGAAGTGTATGATGAGCGAAGTGTATGATGAGAGAAGTGTATGAGGAGAGAAGTGTATGATCAGAGATGTGTATTATGAGAGAAGTGTATGATGAGAGAAGTGTATGATGAGAGAAGTGTATGATGAGAGAAGTGTATGATGAGAGAAGTGTATGTGGAGAGAAGTGTATGATGAGAGAAGTGTATGATGAGAGATCGTGTATGATGACAGAAGTGTACGATGAGAGACGTGTATGATGAGAGAGGTGTATGATGAGAGAAGTGTATGATGAGAGAAGTGTACAAGGACAGAAGTGTATGAGGAGAGAATTGTAGGAGGAGAAAGTGTATGATGAGAGAAGTGTATGAGGAGAGAAGTGTATGAGGAGAAAAGTGTATGATAAGATGTTTATGAGGGAAAGTGTATGATGAGAGAAGTGTATGATGAGAGAAGTGTATGAGGAAAGTGTATATGAGGAGAGATGTATGATAAGATAAGAGAAGTGTATGATGAGAGAAGTGTATGATGATAGAAGTGCAGGATTAGAGAAGGGTATGATGAGAGAAGTGTAGGATGACAGAAGTGTATGATAGAGAAGTGTATGATGAGATATAGTGTATGATGTCTCGTCGAGAAAAGTGTATGATGAAGTGATATCGAAGTGTATGATGAGAAGTGTATGATGAAGAAGTGTATGAGAAATATAGCTGCATGATGATATAATGAATGATGAGAGAAGGCAAGATAAGAGAAGGCATGATTTATAGCTGCATGACGAGAGAAGGTACGATGAGCGAAGAGTATGATGAGAGAAGTGTATGATGAGAGAAGCTGTATGACGAGAGAGTGTATGAGGAAAACAAGGAACGATGAGAGAAGTCCATGATGAGAAAAGTGTATGATGAGAGAAGTGTATGTGAGAGAAGTGTATGTGGAGAGAAGTGTATGATGAGAGAAGTGTATGATGAGAGACGTGTATGATGACAGAAGTGTACGATGAGAGAAGTGTATGATAAGAGAGGTGTATGATGAGAGAAGTGTATGATGAGAGAAGTGTACCAGGACAGAAGTGTATGAGGAGAGAACTGTAGAGGAGAAGTGCATGATGAGAGAGCTGTGAGGAGAGAATTATGAGGAGAAAAGTGTATGATAAGAGAAGTGTGATGACGAGATAAGTGCCGATGAGAAGTGCATGACAGAACAGTGTATGAGGAGAGAAAAATATGAGGATAGCTGTGTATGATAAGAGAAGTGCATGATGGAGACGATGATGAGTGTATGATGAGAGAAGTGTACGAGGAAAGAAGTGTATGATGAGAGAAGTGTATGATGAGAGATGTGTATGATGAGAGAAAAGGAGGAGAGAATATGAGGAGAGAAATGTATGATGAGAGAAGTGTATGATGAGAAGCTGCATGATAGAAGTGTGTGAGGAGAGACGTGCATGATGAGTGCATGATGAGAGAAGTGCACGAGAAAGAAGTGTATGATGAGATAAGTGCATGATGAGAGAAGTGTATGATGAGAAGTGTATGAGAGAGAAGTGCATGATGAGAAAAGTGTATGATAAGAGAAGTGTATGAGAGAGAGCTTGTATGGATGAGAAGGTAGAATGAGAGGCATATGAGAGCATGAGGAGAGATGTGTATGGATAAGAGAAGTGTATGATAAGAGAAGTGTATGATGATGAGATGTGCGATGAGTGTATGATGAGAGAAGCGAGAAAAGAAGTGTATGAGGAGAGAAATGTATGATGAGAGAAGTGAGACATGATGGGAGAAGTGTATGATGAGAGAAGTGTATGATGAAGAGAAGTGTATGATGAGAGAAGTGTATGATGAGGAGAAGTGCATGATTTAGAGAAATGTATGATGAGAGAAGTGTATGATGAGAGAAGTGTATGATGAGAGAAGTGTATGAGGAGAGAAGTGTATGAGGAGAGAAGTGTATGATGAGAGAAAGTGTATGATGAGAGAATGTATGATGAGAGAAGTGTATGATGAGAGAAGTGTATGATGAGAGAAGTGTATGTGGAATAGTGTATGATGAGAGAAAGTGTATGATAAGAGAAGGCGATGTATGATGAGGAGAAGTGTATGATGACAGAAGGGATTGAGAGAAGTGTATGAGGAGACAAAGTATGTATGATGAGGAGAAGTGTATGATAAGAGAAGTGTATGATGAGAGAAGTGCATGATGAGAAAACGTGGGTATGATGA
Source organism: Oncorhynchus tshawytscha (assembly GCF_018296145.1). Lineage (NCBI taxonomy): Eukaryota > Metazoa > Chordata > Actinopteri > Salmoniformes > Salmonidae > Oncorhynchus > Oncorhynchus tshawytscha. Next base: position 458 of record NW_024607121.1, on the reverse strand, counting down.
GAGAAGTGTATGAGGAGAGAAGTGTATGATGAGAGATGTATGAGGAAAGAAGTGTATGAGGAGAGAAATGTATGATGAGAGAAGTGTATGATTAGAGAAGTGTATGATGAGAGAAGTGTATGATGAGAGAAGTGTACAATGAGAAGAGTATGATGAGAGTATGTATGATGAGAGAAGTGTATGATGAGAGAAGTGTATGAGGAAATAAGGAATGATGAGAGAAGTCCATGATGAGAAAAGTGTATGATGAGAGAAGTGCATGTGGAGGAGAAGTGTATGATATAGCTGCATGATGAGTATAGTTGTATGATGAGAGACGGTATGATGACAGAAGTGTACGATGAGAGAAGTGTATGATAAGAGAGGTGTATGATGAGAGAAGTGTATGATGAGAGAAGTGTACCAGGGACAGAAGTATGAGGAGAGAATTGTAGAGGAGAGAAGTGTATGATGAGAGA
>NW_024607120.1:5000-18068 GCF_018296145.1 Oncorhynchus tshawytscha | reverse complement strand
TGTTAATATTGTGTGTACAATACTGTGTGTTAATACTGTGTGTGCAACACAGTGTGTTGACTTTAATTAGTTTTGGTGTTGGGGACTTTGAGGAGAACACTGGCGGCATGTCAGGAGAGATCAGGAGGATACTGTTTCAGCTCATGTCTGGGTAAAATTGTCTTATAATGTAAATGTCCCCATGTGTGTCTGTATTCAAGTTGTTGGTTGAGTGACATCTGGACTGAGAACACTGGGTCTCGGGGTCCCAAATGGCACCTGGTCAAAAGGAGTACACTAAACACGGAATAGGGTCCCATTTGGGACACACCCCAGTATAAATTGGGGGACCTGGGATGGATAATTTTTGTCTCCAATCCGAGGTGTGTGTCTGAACCCTCTGTGATCATGTTGTTGCTCGAGTGGCAGGTTAGAACACAATGTGTATGAGGACTCTACCACAGGCCTCAGGTTTCATCCACTCTCTTGTATGATGACTCTACCACAGGCCTCAGGTTTCATCCACTCTCTTGTATGATGACTCTACCACAGGCCTCAGGTTTCATCCACTCTCTTGTATGATGACTCTACCATGATGAAGTGTATCTATGTTGAAGGGAAGTGTATCTATGTTGAAGGGAAGTGTATCTATGTGGAAGGGAAGTGTATCTATGTGGAAGGGAAGTGAAGTGTATCTATGTGGAAGGGAAGGGAAGTGTATCTATGTGGAAGGGAAGTGTATCTATGTGGAAGGGAAGGGAAGTGTATCTATGTGGAAGGGAAGTGTATCTATGTGGAAGGGAAGGGAAGTGTAGCTATGTGGAAGGGAAGTGTACAGAAAATACCCCAGCTCTGAAGCAAGCTTCCAGAAAATTGGAACGGAAATGGCGCCACACCAAACTGGAAGTCTTCCGACTAGCTTGGAAAGACAGTACCGTGCAGTATTGAAGAGCCCTCACTGCTGCTCGATCATCCTATTTTTCTAACTTAATTGAGGAAAATAAGAACAATTTTTGATACTGTCGCAAAGCTAACTAAAAAGCAGCATTCCCCAAGAGAGGATGACTTTCACTTTAGCAGTGATAAATTCATGAACTTCTTTGAGGAAAAGATTATGATTATTAGAAAGCAAATTACGGACTCCTCTTTAAACCTGCGTATTCCTCCAAACCTCAGTTGTCCTGAGTCTGCACAACTCTGCCAGGACCTAGGATCAAGAGAGACGCTCAAGTGTTTTAGTACTATATCTCTTGACACAATGATGAAAATAATCATGGCCTCTAAACCTTCAAGCTGCATACTGGACCCTATTCCAACTAAACTACTGAAAGATCTGCTTCCTGTGCTTGGCCCTCCTATGTTGAACATAATAAATGGCTCTCTATCCACCGGATGTGTACCAAACTCACTAAAAGTGGCAGTAATAAAGCCTCTCTGAAAAAGCCAAACCTTGACCCAGAAAATATAAAAACTATCGGCCTATATCGAATCTTCCATTCCTCTCAAAAATTTTAGAGAAGGCTGTTGCTCAGCAACTCACTGCCTTCCTGAAGACAAACAATGTATACGAAATGCTTCAGTCTGGTTTTAGACCCCATCATAGCACTGAGACGGCACTTGTGAAGGTGGTAAATGACATTTTAATGGCATCGGACCGAGGCTCTGCATCTGTCCTCGTGCTCCTAGACCTTAGTGCCGCTTTTGATACCATCGATCACCACATTCTTTTGGAGAGATTGGAAACCCAAATTGGTCTACACGGACATGTTCTGGCCTGGTTTAGATCTTATCTGTCGGAAAGATATCAGTTTGTCTCTGTGAATGGTTTGTCCTCTGACAAATCAACTGTAAATTTCGGTGTTCCTCAAGGTTCCGTTTTAGGACCACTATTGTTTTCACTATATATTTTACCTCTTGGGGATGTTATTCGAAAACATAATGTAAACTTTCACTGCTATGCGGATGACACACAGCTGTACATTTCAATGAAACATGGTGAAGCCCCAAAATTGCCCTCGCTAGAAGCATGTGTTTCAGACATAAGGAAGTGGATGGCTGCAAACTTTCTACTATTAAACTCGGACAAAACAGAGATGCTTGTTCTAGGTCCCAAGAAACAAAGAGATCTTCTGTTGAATATGACAATTAATCTTAATGGTTGTACAGTCGTCTCAAATAAAACTGTGAAGGACCTCAGCGTTACTCTGGACCCTGATCTCTCTTTTGAAGAACATATCAAGACCATTTCAAGGACATCTTTTTTCCATCTACGTAACATTGCAAAAATCAGAAACTTTCTGTCCAAAAATGATGCAGAAAAATTAATCCATGCTTTTGTCACTTCTAGGTTAGACTACTGCAATGCTCTATTTTCCGGCTACCCGGATAAAGCACTAAATAAACTTCAGTTAGTGCTAAACATGGCTGCTAGAATCTTGACTAGAACCAAAATATTTGATCATATTACTCCAGTGCTAGCCTCTCTACACTGGCTTCCTGTCAAAGCAAGGGCTGATTTCAAGGTTTTACTGCTAACCTACAAAGCATTACATGGGCTTGCTCCTACCTATCTCTCTGATTTGGTCCTGCCGTACATACCTACACGTACGCTACGGTCACAAGACGCAGGCCTCCTAATTGTCCCTAGAATTTCTAAGCAAACAGCTGGAGGCAGGGCTTTCTCCTATAGAGCTCCATTTTTATGGAACGGTCTGCCTACCCATGTCAGAGACGCAAACTCGGTCTCAACCTTTAAGTCTTTACTGAAGACTCATCTCTTCAGTGGGTCATATGATTGAGTGTAGTCTGGCCCAGGAGTGGGAAGGTGAACGGAAAGGCTCTGGAGCAACGAACCGCCCTTGCTGTCTCTGCCTGGCCGGTTCCCCTCTTTCCACTGGGATTCTCTGCCTCTAACCCTATTACAGGGGCTGGGTCACTGGCTTACTGGGGCTCTCTCATGCCGTCCCTGGAGGGGGTGCGTCACCTGAGTGGGTTGATTCACTGTTGTGGTCATCCTGTCTGGGTTGGCGCCCCCCCCTTGGGGTGTGCCGTGGCGGAGATCTTTGTGGGCTACACTCAGCCTTGTCTCAGGATGGTAAGTTGGTGGTTGAAGATATCCCTCTAGTGGTGTGGGGGCTGTGCTTTGGCAAAGTGGGTGGGGTTATATCCTTCCTGTTTGGCCCTGTCCGGGGGTGTCCTCGGATGGGGCCACAGTGTCTCCTGACCCCTCCTGTCTCAGCCTCCAGTATTTATGCTGCAGTAGTTTATGTGTCTGGGGGCTGGGGTCAGTTTGTTATATCTGGAGTACTTCTCCTGTCCTATTCGGTGTCCTGTGTGAATCTAAGTGTGCGTTCTCTAATTCTCTCCTTCTCTCTTTCTTTCTCTCTCTCGGAGGACCTGAGCCCTAGGACCATGCCCCAGGACTACCTGACATGATGACTCCTTGCTGTCCCCAGTCCACCTGGCCATGCTGCTGTTCCAGTTTCAACTGACCTGAGCCCTAGGACCATGCCCCAGGATTACCTGACATGATGACTCCTTGCTGTCCCCAGTCCACCTGGCCATGCTGCTGCTCCAGTTTCAACTTCCACCTGACTGTGCTGCTGCTCCAGTTTCAACTGTTCTGCCTTATTATTATTCGACCATGCTGGTCATTTATGAACATTTGAACATCTTGGCCATGTTCTGTTATAATCTCCACCCGGCACAGCCAGAAGAGGACTGGCCACCCCACATAGCCTGGTTCCTCTCTAGGTTTCTTCCTAGGTTTTGGCCTTTCTAGGGAGTTTTTCCTAGCCACCGTGCTTCTACACCTGCATTGCTTGCTGTTTGGGGTTTTAGGCTGGGTTTCTGTACAGCACTTTGAGATATCAGCTGATGTACGAAGGGCTATATAAATAAATTTGATTTGATTTGATTTGATCTATGTGGAAGGGAAGTGTATCTATGTGGAAGGTAAGGGAAGTGTATCTATGTGGAAGGTAAGGGAAGTGTATCTATGTGGAAGGTAAGGGAAGTGTATCTATGTGGAAGGGAAGTGTATCTATGTGGAAGGTAAGGGAAGTGTATCTATGTGGAAGGTAAGGGAAGTGTATCTATGTGGAAGGGAAGTGTATCTATGTGGAAGGGAAGGGAAGTGTATCTATGTGGAAGGGAAGGGAAGTGTATATATGTGGAAGGGAAGGGAAGTGTATCTATGTGGAAGGGAAGGGAAGTGTAGCTATGTGGAAGGGGAGGGAAGTGTATTATGTGGAAGGGAAGTGTATCTATGTGGAAGGGAAGGGAAGTGTAGCTATGTGGAAGGTAAGGGAAGTGTATCTATGTGGAAGGGAAGTGTATCTATGTGGAAGGGAAGGGAAGTGTATCTATGTGGAAGGGAAGGGAAGTGTATATATGTGGAAGGGAAGGGAAGTGTACCTATGTGGAAGGGAAGGGAAGTGTATCTATGTGGAAGGGAAGGGAAGTGTAGCTATGTGGAAGGGGAGGGAAGTGTATTATGTGGAAGGGAAGTGTATCTATGTGGAAGGGAAGGGAAGTGTAGCTATGTGGAAGGGAAGGGAAGTGTATCTATGTGGAAGGGAAGTGTATCTATGTGGAAGGAAGGGAAGTGTATCTATGTGGAAGGGAAGTGTATCTATGTGGAAGGGAAGTGTATCTATGTGGAAGGGAAGGGAAGTGTATCTATGTGGAAGGGAAGTGTATCTATGTGGAAGGGAAGTGTATCTATGTGGAAGGGAAGGGAAGTGTATCTATGTGGAAGGGAAGTGTATCTATGTGGAAGGGAAGGGAAGTGTATCTATGTGGAAGGGAAGGGAAGTGTATCTATGTGGAAGGGAAGGGAAGTGTATATATGTGGAAGGGAAGGGAAGTGTATCTATGTGGAAGGGAAGGGAAGTGTAGCTATGTGGAAGGGGAGGGAAGTGTATTATGTGGAAGGGAAGTGTATCTATGTGGAAGGGAAGGGAAGTGTAGCTATGTGGAAGGTAAGGGAAGTGTATCTATGTGGAAGGGAAGTGTATCTATGTGGAAGGGAAGGGAAGTGTATCTATGTGGAAGGGAAGGGAAGTGTAGCTATGTGGAAGGGGAGGGAAGTGTATTATGTGGAAGGGAAGTGTATCTATGTGGAAGGGAAGGGAAGTGTAGCTATGTGGAAGGGAAGGGAAGTGTATCTATGTGGAAGGGAAGTGTATCTATGTGGAAGGGAAGGGAAGTGTATCTATGTGGAAGGGAAGGGAAGTGTATCTATGTGGAAGGGAAGGGAAGTGTATCTATGTGGAAGGGAAGTGTATCTATGTGGAAGGTTCAGAGAAAACAACACAATCACATGGTGGCTTTTTATGGTCATGATTAATAATGTATGGAGAACAGGATAAAGGCTGGAGGTGTAGTTAATAGTTAGTAGTTAGTAGCTAGTAGTTAGTAGCTAGTAGTTAGGAGTTAGTAGTTAGAAGTTACTAGTTAGTAGCTAGTAGCTAGTCGTTACTAGTTAGTAATTAGTAGCTAGTAGCTAGCAGTTAGTAGTAGTTAGTAGTAGTTACTAGTTAGCAGTTAGTAGTAGTCATTACTCGTTAGTAATTAGTAGTTAGTCGTTACTAGTTACTAGTTACTAGTTGGTAGTTAGTAGTTAGTAGTAGCCTCCTGGTCTAGAGAGAAACACAGGTCCCCATGCTAACCATTAGCCGCTAACCTCCACCGTGTATCTCTCTATGATAATGTTATGCTAACCGCTAGCCGCTAACCTCCACCCTGTGTCTCTCTATGATAATGTGGTGCTAACCGCTAGCCGATAACCTCCACCCAGTGTCTCTCTATGATAATGTGGTGCTAACCGCTAGCCGCTAACCCCCACCCTGTGTCTCTCTATGATAATGTGGTGCTAACCGTTAGCCGCTAACCTCCACCCTGTGTCTCTCTATGATAATGTGGTGCTAGCAGCTAACCTCCACCCTGTGTCTCTCTATGATTATGTGGTGCTAGCCGCTAACCTCCACCCTGTGTCTCTCTATGATAATGTGGTGCTAACCATTAGCCGCTAACCCCCACCATGTGTCTCTCTATGATAATGTGGTGCTAACCATTAGCCGCTAACCTCCACCATGTGTCTCTCTATGATAATGTGGTGCTAACCATTAGCCGCTAACCTCCACCCTGTGTCTCTCTATGATTATGTGGTGCTAGCCGCTAACCTCCACCCTGTGTCTCTCTATGATAATGTGGTGCTAACCATTAGCCGCTAACCCCCACCATGTGTCTCTCTATGATAATGTGGTGCTAACCATTAGCCGCTAACCCCCACCATGTGTCTCTCTATGATAATGTGGTGCTAACCATTAGCCGCTAACCTCCACCATGTGTCTCTCTATGATAATGTGGTGCTAACCATTAGCCGCTAACCTCCACCCTGTGTCTCTCTATGATAATGTGGTGCTAGCCGCTAACCTCCACCCTGTGTCTCTCTATGATAATGTGGTGCTAACCATTAGCCGCTAACCTCCACCCTGTGTCTCTCTATGATAATGTTATGCTAACCGCTAGCCGCTAACCTCCACCCTGTGTCTCTCTATGATAATGTTATGCTAACCGCTAGCCGCTAACCTCCACCCTGTGTCTCTCTATGATAATGTGGTGCTAACCATTAGCCGCTAACCTCCACCCTGTGTCTCTCTATGATAATGTTATGCTAACCGCTAGCCGCTAACCTCCACCCTGTGTCTCTCTATGATAATGTTATGCTAACCGCTAGGCGCTAACCTCCACCCTGTGTCTCTCTATGATAATGTGGTGCTAGCCGCTAACCTCCACCCTGTGTCTCTCTATGATAATGCGTTGCTGAATTCCAACTGAAAGTGCCATGGCTGTTCCTGGGATCAGAGTTAGTCCGTGATGTCATTACAACGTCTGTCACAGCCTGCTGGATGCAATCAGCTTTCCCGCTGTGTTCTGCGCCGATCTGTGACACACACACACACACACACACACACACACACACACACACACACACACACACACACACACACACACACACACACACACACACACACACACACACACACACACACACACACACACACACACACATGCGCACACACACACACACACACACACACATGCGCACACACACACACACACACTCACACACACATGCGCACACACACACACACACACTGACACGCACACACACATGCTGACACACACTCCGCTACGATCCGTCACGCCAGGGCCCTGAGAACTAAGGGACAGATTGTTTGGTGAGAGGTTAAATTTAAATCTCATCTCGTCCCGATGTAGCTATTCAATTCACAGACAACAGAGAGCCCTGTCCTGGAATCTTTATCAGGAGGGGGGGAGACGTGTTAGGAACTGTGCCACTCGCATTATAGAATTGTCTCTGTATCCCTCCTCCTCTATGCCTTTATCCCTCCTCCTCTATCCCTCCTCCTCTATCCTATCCCTCTATCCCTCTATCCCTCCTCCTCTATCCCTCTATCCCTCATCCTCTATCCTATCCCTCTATCCATCCTCTTCTATCCTATCCTATCCCTCTATCCCTCCTCCTCTATCCTATCCCTCTATCCCTCCTCCTCTATCCTATCCCTCTATTCCTCCTCCTCTATCCTATCCCTCTATCCCTCCTCCACTATGCCTCTATCCCTCCTCCTCTATCATATCCCCCTACCCCTCCTCCTCTATGCCTCTATCCCTCCTCCTCTATCCCTCCTCCTCTACCCTATCCCTCTATCCCTCCTCCTCTATCCCTCCTCCTCTACCCTATCCCTCGATCCCTCGATCCCTCCTCCTCTATCCCTCTATCCCTTCTCCACTATCCTATCCCTCCTCCTCTATCCCTCTATCCCTCCTCCTCTACCCTATCCCTATATCCCTTCTCCACTATCCTATCCCTCCATCCCCCCTCCTCTATCCCTCTATCACTCCTCCTCTATGCCTCTATCCCTCCTCCTCTATCCTATCCCTATATCCCTTCTCCACTACCCTATCCCTCCATCCCTCCTCCTCTATCCTATCCCTCTATCCCTCCTCCTCTATCCTATCCCTCTATTCCTCCTCCTCTATCCTATCCCTCTATTCCTCCTCCTCTATCCTATCCCTCCTCCTCTATCCTATCCCTCTATCCATCCTCCACTATCCTATCCCTCCTACTCTACCCTATCCCTCTATCACTGCTCCTCTACCCTATCCCTCCTCCTCTATCCCTCCTCCTCTACCCTATCCCTCCATCCCTCCTCCTCTATCCTATCCCTCTATCCCTCCTCCTCTATCCTATCCCTCTATCCCTCCTCCTCTATCCTATCCCTCTATCCCTCCTACTCTACCCTATCCCTCCATCCCTCCTCCTCTATCCTCCTATCCCTCCTCCTCTATCCTATCCCTCTATCCATCCTCCACTATCCTATCCCTCCTACTCTACCCTATCCCTCTATCACTGCTCCTCTACCCTATCCCTCCTCCTCTATCCCTCCTCCTCTACCCTATCCCTCCATCCCTCCTCCTCTATCCTATCCCTCTATCCCTCCTCCTCTATCCTATCCCTCCATCCCTCCTCCTCTACCCTATCCCTCTATCCCTCCTCCTCTACCCTATCCCTCTATCCCTCCTCCTCTACCCTATCCCTCTATTCCTCCTCCACTATCCTATCCCTCTATTCCTCCTCCACTATCCTATCCCTCTATCCTTCCTCCTCTATCCTATCCCTATATCCCTCCTCCTCTACCCTATCCCTCTATCCATCCTCCACTATCTTATCCCTCTATCCCTCCTCCTCTATCCTATCCCTCTATCCCTCCTCCTCTATCCCTCTATCCCTCTATCCCTCCGCCTCTATCCTATCCCTCTATCCATCCTCCACTATCATATCCCTCTATCCCACCTCGTCTATCCTATCCCTCCTCCTCTACCCTATCCCTCTATCCCTCCTCCTCTACCCTATCCCTCTATTCCTCCTCCACTATCCTATCCCTCTATTCCTCCTCCACTATCCTATCCCTCTATCCTTCCTCCTCTATCCTATCCCTATATCCCTCCTCCTCTACCCTATCCCTCTATCCATCCTCCACTATCTTATCCCTCTATCCCTCCTCCTCTATCCTATCCCTCTATCCCTCCTCCTCTATCCCTCTATCCCTCTATCCCTCCGCCTCTATCCTATCCCTCTATCCATCCTCCACTATCATATCCCTCTATCCCACCTCGTCTATCCTATCCCTCCTCCTCTATCCTATCCGTCTATCCCTCCTCCTCTATCCTATCCCTCCATCCCTCCTCCTCTATCCCTCTATCCCTCCTCCTCTATCCATCCTCCACTATCCTATCCCTCTATTCCTCCTCCTCTACCCTATCCCTCTATCCCTCCTCCTCTACCCTATCCCTCTATCCCTCCTCCTCTACCCTATCCCTCTATCCCTCCTCCTCTACCCTATCCCTCTATCCCTCCTCCACTATCCTATCCCTCTATCCCTCCTCCTCTACCCTATCCCTCTATCCCTCCTCCTCTACCCTATCCCTCTATCCCTCCTCCTCTATCCTATCCCTCTATCCCTCCTCCTCGACCCTATCCCTGTATCCCTCCTCCTCTATCCTATCCCTCTATCCCTTCTCCACTATCCTATCCCTCTTCCTCCTCCACTATCCTATCCCTCTATTCCTCCTCCTCTACCCTATCCCTCTATTCCTCCTCCTCTACCCTATCCCTCTATTCCTCCTCCTCTACCCTATCCCTCTATCCCTCCTCCTCTATCCTATCCCTCTATTCCTCCTCCACTATCCTATCCCTCCATCCCTCCTGCCTCTGCCACCCCCTCGCTTCGTGGTCTAATGTGGCCTCCCTGAATGACACACACACACACACACACACACACACACACACACACACACACACACACACGTAGTGCACTACGTTTGACCTTGACCTCTGACTGCAGCACACTTTTTCATACAAAAGAAGTGCGCTTCGTAGGGAATAGGGTGCACTATGTAGGGAATAGGGTGCACAATGTAGGGAATAGGGTGCAATAGGTAGGGAATAGGGTGCACTATGTAGGGAATAGGGTGCAATAGGTAGGGATTAGGGTGCACTATGTAGGGAATAGGGTGCACTATGTAGGGAATAGGGTGCACTATGTAGGGAATAGGGTGCACTATGTAGGGAATAGGGGGAACTATGTAGAGAATAGGGTGCGCTACGTAGGGAATAGGGTGCACTACGTAGGGAATAGGGTGCACTATGTAGGGAATAGGGGGAACTATGTAGGGAATAGGGTGCACTATGTAGGGAATAGGGTGCAATAGGTAGGGAATAGGGTGCACTATGTAGGGAATAGGGTGCAATAGGTAGGGAATAGGGTGCAATAGGTAGGGAATAGGGTGCAATAGGTAGGGAATAGGGTGCGCTACGTAGGGAATAGGGTGTGCTATGTAGGGAATAGGGTGCAGTATGTAGGGAATAGGGTGCACTATGTAGGGAATAGGGTGCACTATGTAGGAAATAGGGTGCAATAGGTAGGGAATAGGGTGCACTATGTAGGGAATAGGGTGCAGTATGTAGGGAATAGGGTGCAATAGGTAGGGAATAGGGTGCAGTATGTAGGGAATAGGGTGCACTATGTAGGGAATAGGGTGCACTATGTAGGGAATAGGGTGATCTACGTAGGGAATAGGGTGCACTATGTAGGGAATAGGGTGCACTATGTAGGGAATAGGGTGCAGTATGTAGGGAATAGGGTGCAGTATGTAGGGAACAGGGTGCACTATGTAGGAAATAGGGTGCAATAGGTAGGGAATAGGGTGCACTATGTAGGGAATAGGGTGCAGTATGTAGGGAATAGGGTGCTATAGGTAGGGAATAGGGTGCACTATGTAGGGAATAGGGTGCAGTATGTAGGGAATAGGGTGCACTACGTAGGGAACAGGGTGCACTACGTAGGGAATAGGGTGCACTATGTAGGGAATAGGGTGCACTACGTAGGGAACAGGGTGCACTACGTAGGGAATAGGGTGCAGTATGTAGGGGATAGGGTGCACTACGTAGGGAATAGGGTGCACTATGTAGGGAACAGGGTGCAGTACGTAGGGAACAGGGTGCAGTATGTAGGGAATAGGGTGCAGTATGTAGGGAATAGGGTGCAGTATGTAGGGAATAGGGTGCAGTATGTAGGGAATAGGGTGCAGTATGTAGGGAATAGGGTGCAGTATGTAGGGAATAGGGTGCACTATGTAGGGAATAGGGTGCACTATGTAGGCAATAGGGTGCACTATGTAGGGAATAGGGTGCACTATGTAGGGAATAGGGTGCACTATGTAGGGAATAGGGTGCACTCAGCACCGTGTTGTTGTTCATGGTTATGTGGCTCAGTACAAAGAAGAGCCCTCGGTACGTCTGTTCATAAATACTGCAGACCGACCAGTTCCACACGTCCCAAACGGAACACTGCTCCCTATATAGTGCACTACTTTAGACCGGAGCCCTATGGAACCCTATTCCCTATGTAGTGCACTACTTTAGACCGGGGCCCTGTGAGATTTCATATCAGCCCTGGTCGAATGTAGTGCGCTATGTAGGGAATAGTGTTCCGTCTGGGACACGGATCTGTGTGGGACGGTTTCTCTTGTGTGACGCTGTTAGAAGTGACATTCCTCCCCGTGAGCGACAGAGACAGTCGTGCCTTGGCAGTGTGCCCTCTGGCTGTACACCCCTTCTACTGACAGCCCTCTGGCTGTACACCCCTTCTACTGACAGCCCTCTGGCTGTACACCCCTTCTACTGACAGCCCTCTGGCTGTACACCCCTTCTACTGACAGCCCTCTGGCTGTACACCCCTTCTACTGACAGCCCTCTGGCTGTACACCCCTTCTACTGACAGCCCTCTGGCTGTACACCCCTTCTACTGACAGCCCTCTGGCTGTACACCCCTTCTACTGACAGCCCTCTGGCTGTACAGCCCTCTGGCTGTACCCCTTCTACTGACAGCCCTCTGGCTGGCTGTACACCCCTTCTACTGACAGCCCTCTGGCTGTACACCCCTTCTACTGACAGCCCTCTGGCTGTACACCCCTTCTACTGACAGCCCTCTGGCTGTACACCCCTTCTACTGACAGCCCTCTGGCTGTACACCCCTTCTACTGACAGCCCTCTGGCTGTACACCCCTTCTACTGACAGCCCTCTGGCTGTACACCCCTTCTACTGACAGCCCTCTGGCTGTACACCCCTTCTACTGACAGCCCTCTGGCTGTACACCCCTTAGTACTGACAGCCCTCTGGCTGTACACCCCTTCTACTGACAGCCCTCTGGCTGTACCCCCCTTCTACTGACAGCCCTCTGGCTGTACACCCCTTAGTACTGACAGCCCTCTGGCTGTACACCCCTTCTACTGACAGCCCTCTGGCTGTACACCCCTTAGTACTGACAGCCCTCTGGCTGTACACCCCTTCTACTGACAGCCCTCTGGCTGTACACCCCTTCTACTGACAGCCCTCTGGCTGTACACCCCTTCTACTGACAGCCCTCTGGCTGTACACCCCTTAGTACTGACAGCCCTCTGGCTGTACACCCCTTCTACTGACAGCCCTCTGGCTGTACACCCCTTCTACTGACAGCCCTCTGGCTGTACACCCCTTCTACTGACAGCCCTCTGGCGTATTGCTCTCCCTATTCAAATGCTTTTCACTGTCACGCCAGTAACAATGGCATAGTAATGTTGTTCCTTACAAGCAAGGGAGGATGGGGGAGGTGGGGGAGAGGGTGGGAATATGGGAGGGGAGGTGGGGGGAGGGGGTGGGAATATGGGAGGGGAGGTGGGGGGGAGGGTGGGAATATGGGAGGGGAGGTGGGAGAGAGGGTGGGAATATGGGAGGGGATGTGGGAGAGAGAGGGTGGGAATATGGGAGGGGATGTGGGAGAGAGAGGGTGGGAATATGGGAGGAGAGGTGGGAGAGAGGGTGGGAATATGGGAGGGGAGGTGGGAGAGAGGGTGGGAATATGGGAGGGGAGGTGGGGGGAGGGTGGGAATATGGGAGGGGAGGTGGGAGAGAGGGTGGGAATATGGGAGGGATGTGGGAGAGAGAGGGTGGGAATATG
>NW_024607119.1:0-18002 GCF_018296145.1 Oncorhynchus tshawytscha | reverse complement strand
TGGTGATGAAAGAGAGTCGGACCAAACTGCAGCGTGTCGATTGCGATCCATGTTTAATATAACAAAAAAAAAAACACGAACTTACAAAAAACAATAAACGAAACCGAAACAGCCTATCTGGTGCAAACTAACAACGAGTACACATAGGACACTAAGGACAATCACCCACGACAAACTCAAAGAATATGGCTGCCTAAATATGGTTCCCAATCAGAGACAACGATAAGCACCTGCCTCTGATTGAGAACCACTCCAGACAGCCATAGACCTTGCTAGACAACCCACTAAGCTACAATCCCAATACCACCACCAAAACCCCAAGACAAACACACCACAATTACAAAAACCCCATGCCACACCCTGGCCTGACCAAATACATAAAGATAAATACAAAATACTTTGACCAGGGCGTGACAGAACCCCACCCCCTAAGGTGCGGACTCCCGAACGCACCTCAAAACAATAGGGAGGGTCCGGGTGGGCGTCTGTCCATGGTGGCGGCTCCGGCGCGGGACGTGGACCCCACTCCTTTAATGTCTTAGTCCCCTCTCCCTTCGTCCCTGGATAGTCCACCCTCGCCGCCGACCATGGCCTAGTAGTCCTCACCCAGAACCCCACTGGACTGAGGAACAGATCGGGACTGAAGGACAGCTCGGGACCGAGGCAGCTCGGGACTGAGGGGAAGCTCGGGAGTGAGAGAAAGCTCAGGAGTGAGAGAAAGCTCAGGAGTGAGAGAAAGCTCAGGAGTGAGAGAAAGCTCAGGAGTGAGAGGAAGCTCAGGAGTGAGAGGAAGCTCAGGAGTGAGAGGAAGCTCAGGAGTGAGAGGAAGCTCAGGAGTGAGAGGAAGCTCAGGCAGGTAGATAGATCTACCAGCTCCTGGCTGGCTGGTGGTTTCAGCAGATCCTGGCTGACTGGCAGATCCTGGCTGACTGGCAGATCTGGAAGAGTCTGGTTGACTGGCAGATCTGGAAGAGTCTGGTTGACTGGCAGATCTGGAAGAGTCTGGTTGACTGGCAGATCTGGAAGAGTCTGGTTGACTGGCAGATCTGGAAGAGTCTGGTTGACTGGCAGATCTGGAAGAGTCTGGTTGACTGGCAGATCTGGAAGAGTCTGGCTGACTGGCAGATCTGGAAGAGTCTGGCAGACTGGCGATGCTGGGCAGACCGGCGGCGCCGGGCAGACTGGCGGCGCCGGGCAGACTGGCGGCGCCGGGCAGACTGGCGACGCTGGGCAGACTGGCGACGCTGGGCAGACTGGCGGTGCTGGGCAGACTGACGACGCTGGGCAGACTGACGACGCTGGGCAGACTGGCGGTGCTGGGCAGACTGGCGATGCTGGGCAGACTGGCGATGCTGGGCAGACTGGCGATGCTGGGCAGACTGGCGATGCTGGGCAGACTGATGGCGCTGGGCAGACTGGCGATGCTGGGCAGACTGGGGGCACTGGCGGCGCTGGGCAGACTGGCGGCACTAGCTGCTCCATATAGGCTGACAGCTCTGGCGGCTTCTTACAGACTGACCGCTCTGGCGGCTCCGTGCTGACTGGCAGCTCCTTGCAGACTGGCAGCTCCTTGCAGACTGGCAGCTCCTTACAGACTGACAGCTCCGTGCAGACTGACAGCTCCGTGCAGACTGACAGCTCCGTGCAGACTGGCTGCTCCATGCAGACTGGCTGCTCCATGCAGACTGACAGCTCTGGCTGCTTCATGCAGACTGACAGCTCTGGCTGCTCCATGTAGACTGGCTGCTTCATGCAGACTGGCAGCTCGGGCTGCTTCATGTAGACTGACAGCTCTGGCTGCTCCATGCGGACTGACAGCTCTGGCTGCTCCATGTAGACTGACTGCTTCATGCAGACTGGCAGCTCGGGCTGCTTCATGTAGACTGACAGCTCTGGCTCCTCCATGCAGACTGACAGCTCTGACTGCTCCATGCAGACTGACAGCTCTGGCTGCTTCATGCAGACTGGCAGCTCTGGCTGCTCTATGTAGACTGGCTGCTTCATGCAGACTGGCAGCTCGGGCTGCTTCCTGTAGACTGACAGCTCTGGCTGCTCCATGCGGACTGACAGCTCTGGCTGCTCCATGCAGACTGACAGCTCTGGCTGCTCCATGCGGACTGACAGCTCTGGCTGCTCCATGCGGACTGACAGCTCTGGCTGCTCCATGTAGACTGGCTGCTTCATGCAGACTGGCCGCTCGGGCTGCTTCATGTAGACTGACAGCTCTGGCTGCTCCATGTAGACTGGCTGCTTCATGCAGACTGGCAGCTCGGGCTGCTTCATGTAGACTGACAGCTCTGGCTGCTCCATGCAGACTGACAGCTCTGACTGCTCCATGCAGACTGACAGCTCTGACTGCTCCATGCAGACTGACAGCTCTGACTGCTCCATGCAGACTGACAGCTCTGGCTGCTTCATGCAGACTGGCAGCTCTGGCTGCGCTGAACAGGCGGGAGACTCCTGCAGCGCTGTGTCGGAGGAAGGCTCTGGCTGCGCTAAACAGGCGGAAGACTCCGGCAGCGCTGGAGATGAGGAAAGCTCTAACAGCGCTAGATAGGCGTGAGACTCCGGCAGCGCAGGAGAGGAGAAAGGCTCTGGCTGCGCTAAACAGGCGGGAGGCTCCGGCAGCGCTGTAGAGGAGGAAGGCTCTGGCTGCGCTGAACAGGCGGGAGGCTCCGGCAGCGCTGTAGAGGAGAAAGGCTCTGGCTGCGCTGTAGAGGCGAGGCACACTGAAGGCCTGGTGCGTGGTGCTGGAACTGGTGGTACTGGATCGAGGACACGCACAGGAAGCCTGGTGCGGGGAGCTGCTACCGGAGGGCTGGGGTGTGGAGGTGGTACTGGATAGACCGGACCGTGCAGGCGCACTGGAGCTCTTGAGCACCGAGCCTGCCCAACCTTACCTGGCTCGATGCCCACTCTAGCCCGGCTGATACGAGGAGCTGGAATATACCGAACCGGGCTGTGCACCCGCACTGGAGACACCGTGCGCTCCACAGCATAACACGGTGCCTGCCCGGTCTCTCCAGCCCCCGGTAAGCACAGGGAGTTTGCGCAGGTCTCCTACCTGGCATAGCCATACTCCCTGTAAGCCCCCCAAGAAATTTTTGGGGCTGACTCTCGGGCTTCCATCCGCTCTGCCGTGCTAGCTCCTCATAATGCCGCCTCTCTGCTTTTGCTGCCTCCAGCTCGGCTTTGGGGCGACAATAATCTCCAGGCTCATTCCAGGGTCCTTTACCGTCCAATTCCTCCTCCCATGTCCATAACTCCAGGTGGTGCAACCTCTCCCACTGTAGCTGCTGCTGCTCCTGCTGCTGCTGCCTCTGTTGCCTCTTCTCCTGTTGCTCCTTTGGGCGGCTACACTCCCCTGGTTTAGCCCAGGGTCCTCTCCCGTCGAAGATCTCCTCCCATGACCAGAAATCCTTGGTGAGCATCTCCTTTTTCGGCTGCTCCTGCCTGTTGACACGCCGCTTGGTCCGTTGGTGGTGGGTGATTCTGTAACGGTTTTCTAGTGGTGATGAAAGAGAGTCGGACCAAACTGCAGCGTGTCGATTGCGATCCATGTTTAATATAACAAAAAAAAACACGAACTTACAAAAACAATAAACGAAACCGAAACAGCCTATCTGGTGCAAACTAACAACGAGTACACATAGGACACTAAGGACAATCACCCACGACAAACTCAAAGAATATGGCTGCCTAAATATGGTTCCCAATCAGAGACAACGATAAGCACCTGCCTCTGATTGAGAACCACTCCAGACAGCCATAGACCTTGCTAGACAACCCACTAAGCTACAATCCCAATACCACCACCAAAACCCCAAGACAAACACACCACAATTACAAAAACCCCATGCCACACCCTGGCCTGACCAAATACATAAAGATAAATACAAAATACTTTGACCAGGGCGTGACAATTTCAGATTTTTTTCCACCCAACGTTTAACCTAAATCCATTGACATGGTGTTGATTTCACGTTGAATTCACATTAGTTGACAACAACCAAATGATAATCAAAATTAGATGTTGAACTGACGTCTGTGCCCAGTGGGATTTCTTAGAAAAAAAAAAAAAGCGAGACAAGATGGGAAAACATTCTGTAGTTGAACAAAGTTTCAAAGGAAAGACAACATATATAAGTTAGAATAGTCCAAAATGTTCAAGGTAATGACAATTTAGAAGAAAATCTGGCTCAGCAAAAATAAGTCCTATTCATAGCTTCCAAGTGGACACTAAACTAAAATATGCATATTTTCTGAGGATGCATAGCACAAATACCAAACGTCTTAATGCCGTATTCTGACTGAATGCTAAACCAACACCCCAATATTTGGCTGTTTAGGCCAGTGGTTCTCAAACCTCTCCTCGGGAACCCCCAGAAGATTAACAATTTTGTTGGAGACCTGAACTAGTTCACCTGATTCATGTTGATTAGTTGACATGTTGAATCAGGTGAGGTACCTCTAGAATAGATCAAATACATGGAACTTCTGGGGTTCCCCAAGGGAGGTTTGAGAAACACTGGTTTAGGCAGCCAGGGCTAACTTGACCCCACTATCAAACCAAAATATCCAGCCAAGCATGTTTGAGTCCTGTCAGGGACAATTGTAGCATTTTAGCTAACTTTTCCCTAAACCCTTATTCCAAATTCAACCTAATTCACCTCACCTGCTACGTAAATTCACCTAACCTTCGTCATTTTAGTTCCCTAACATTTGTCATTAATTCCCCAACCGCAAATGTAAATTCTCCCTGTAATTCTCCTTTGTTGTTACAGCGCAACAACCACGATTGGTTAAGTAATTCAATGGTATGGGGGTTTTAAGGTTAGTGGTAAGATGCAGTGTTAATTTTGTCAACAATAACTATGACGAAAAATATTTGTCAACAACCTATTTTTCCCGACTAAAACTATGACAATATCGAGATGAGAGAATTTCTTTTACAAATTCATTGTTGACCTCTGCCTACCCTGACCCTGAGCATGCCTGCCATCGGGTAGCATTGCCCTTCCTCTGGTTTACTGACCCCTGCCTGCCTTAACCTGTCTATTGCCTGCCCCGTTGGAATATTAACCTCTCTTGGGTAGGGGGCAGTATTTTGACATCCGGATGAAAAGCGTGCCCAAAGTAAACTGCCTGTTACTCAGGCCCAGAAGCTAGGATATGCATATAATTGGTAGATTTGGATAGAAAACACTCTAAAGTTTCTAAAACTGTTAAAATGTTTGTGAGTACAACAGAACTGATTTGGCAGGCGAAACCCTGAGGACAAACCATCCAGGGGAAAAACAAAAAATCAATAGATTTTCATATTGCAAATGTAGTCAAGACCCAAGGGTCAAATTTTGAAAATGTAAAAATTATTTCAAAAACTTATCACCCCCTTAAAAAAGTACTTTCTTGGCCGTTTTTTTTTGAAATTCTTTAGATTTTTTGTTGTTGTCAATTACACATGTATATGAACTGTATGAACATACTTTTGTCATAATTTATTCTCATAATTTTTTAAATTGTCCATAAGGCATATGTTTTGCAATATGATTTCATAGGAAGTCAAAAGTCCAAGTCAAAATTCAGTAAACCATTGCCAAATAGCCCAGCAGACAAAGTCAGAAATAGAGATAAAATGAATCACTTACCTTTGATGATCTTCACATGTTTGCACTAAGAAGACATTCATTTATTCAATAAATGTTCCTTTTGTTCGATAAAGTCTCTCTTTATATCCGAAAACCTCCATTTTGTTACCGCGTTATCTTCAGTAATCCACAGGCTCAAACGCAGTCACTGGGCCTGAGTAGAAGGCAGTTTCATTTGGGCATGCTTTTCATCAAAAATTCCAAATGCTACCCTAGAGAAGTTAACTCTGAAATCTTAAGGTTAGCCATTAACTCCAAATGGTTAAGGTAAGGGTTAAGTTTTGGGATAGGCTTAAAACAAACATCTCAAAAACAACTTTCTATCACTGGATTCGACCTTGCAGTCAGAGGCAGATGCTTACCCCCATCCACCATCCCTGTCCACAACACCATAACAAAACTGAAACCCACTTGAAGGTAACAGCATTCACTGTTGCTCCTAGTGGCTGGTATCCATGTCATTTCCTGACATCCTCAGACATGGATGGATGTCGAATACTGACTTGTATTCCAGGTGACCTGGCTGGTGTGTGTGTGTGTATATGTGTGTGTGTGTGGACACAAGGTTAGCTGTACAAGACTCTAAGTGTGTGTGTGTGTGTGTATGTGTGTGTGTGTGTGTGTGCATTTGTGTGTGTGTGTGTGTGTGTGTGTGTGTGTGTGTACATTTCAATGTGAGCTTGAGAGTGTCTATGTGTAAGTATTCCTGTATGATGTGCATGCGTTTGTTTGAGTTGTAGCCCTAATTGGCAGTGGGTAGTGGTATGTGCATCTAATTGAGCGAAGGGGTACATAAAAACATTGATTTAGGTTGTTTTTACATAATTGGTTGAAGCTATTACATTATTCATAAAAGCGTTGTTATTCACAGGTTAATGTAATAACCACTGGTTAATTACATTTAGTGGAAAAAGTTATTACCTTTACCATTCAACATTTAATACGTTTACCGGCAAGTTATTACATTTACTAGGTTTATTACATATATCAATGAAAAGTTATTACAAATAAAAAGTTATTACATTTAGCCTACAGGTGTTATTACATTTTTTTTTTTTGTTACTGACCTTTGTAAAGTGATCTTAATCTTGATCTTAATAAATCCTGTTGCGACTCTAGGGGTAGTATTTTCATTTTGGGAAAAAAACGTTCCCGTTTTAAATGGGATATTTTGTCAGGACAAGATGCTAGAATATGCATATAATTGACAGCTTTGGATAGAAAACACTCTAACGTTTCCAAAACTGTAAAGATATTGTCTGTGAGTATAACAGAACTGATGTTGCAGACGAAAGCCTGAGAAAAATCCAATCCGGAAGTGCCCCAGGTTTTGAAAGCGCTGCGTTCCAATGAGTCCCTATTCAGCTGTGAATGTGCCATCAACGAGCTTACGCTTTCTACGTATTCCCCAAGGTGTCTACAACATTGTGATGTAGTTTTACGCATTTCTTTTGAAGAATAGCCGTAGGCGGCCATATTGCGTAAGTGGTTACATGGTGGCTCCGAGAGAGATTCTCGCGTAAAATACAGAGCCATTACTCCAATCGGTCCTAGTGAAAAACAGGTGTTGTCCCGACGGATATATTATCGAATATATATTAGAAAAACACCTTGAGGATTGATTCTAAACAACGTTACCATGTTTCTGTCGATATTATGGAGCTAATTTGGAATATTTTTGCCGTTTTCGTGACTGCAATTTCCGGTCGATTTCTCAGCCAAACGTGAAGAACAAACGGAGCTATTTCGCCTACAAAAATAATATTTTGGGAAAAAATTAACTTGGCTATCTACCTGGGAGTCTCGTGAGTGAAAACATCCAAAGTTCTCTGATTTGTGACAAGGTTGCCTGCTGCTAGCAAGGCATAATGCTATGCTAGGCTATCGATAAACTTACACAAATGCTTGTCTAGCTTTGGCTGTAAAGCATATTTTGAAAATCTGAGATGACAGGGTGATTAACAAAAGGCTAAGCTGTGTCTCAATATATTTCATTTGTGATTTTCATGAATAGGAATATTTTCTAGGGATATTTATGTCCGTTGCGTTATGCTAAATAGTGTCAGGCGATGATTACGCTTCCGGATCCGGGATGGGGAGTCACAAGAAGTGATCTTAATATCATACTAAATGGAGTGTCACAGATTTTCATACAGAATAATAGAAATTGCCCTGAGACCACATTAAAATATCTGACTACAGTCTTTGTATTTTCTAGGGCTATAAATTCAAAAACTATTTTACCAACATAACCCTTACTGAAAAAAATAAGCAGCCAGGACCTCCTCTTGACTCTAGAGCTGTGTACACATGACACCAACCCAGGGCTCTGGAGCAGTGGAGTGTGACCACAGCTAGGTTTATTGTCTCTTATGGCGACTGAGTGGACTGTATTTTTCTCTCCCTCTCGCTCTCTATCATTCCCTCCTCCTCTATTTCACTCTTTCTCAATTTCTCTGTACCTCTCTCGCTCTCTCTCTGTCTCCCTATCTCTTCTCTGCCTTTCCCTATCCCCCCCCCCTGCTCTCTCTTTCTCTCTGTGAGGGGTAGAGCCAAGATGTTATCAGGTATTAAATTGTGCTAATAGACTCCCTACCGTTTGGACTGAAGACTCCAGATAATGGCAGAGATCAACAGATAACAGCCACTGTGACCAGATTAGTTGATCATTTCCCTGGTAGCTCACACAAAAGCACACACAAACGTACACACAAAAGCACATACACTATATGCTGAGAGCTCTGTCTGAATGACACTGTTCTCAACAGGTATTTCTTAACATGATACCAGCATAGCAGATATGGGAGACTGCACCAACTTGTCTGTCTATACGTGTGTGTGTGTGTGTGTGTACCCCTGTCATTCAGTGTCTGTGTGTGTGTGCATCTGTTACTGTGCTCATCTATCAGTGTGTGCATCTGTCAGTGGGTGCTTGCATGCATGTGTGTGTGTGCACGTCTATTAGTGTCTGTGTGTGTGAGTGTGCGTTCTCCAGACAGGATGTGTTGTCAGATTCCACCCCGGCCCTGGCTCAGCCAGAGGGATTAGTGGGGAGTCTTCTCTACTGCGCGCTACATCTTCCTCAAATCCCTAGAGGATTAACTGAGTATAGGGAGGGAGGGAGGGAGGGAGGGAGGGAGGGAGGGAGGGAGGGAGGGAGGGAGGGAGGGAGGGAGGGAGGGAGGGAGGGAGGGAGGGAGGGAGGGAGGGAGGGAGGGAGGGAGGGAGGGAGGGAGGGAGGGAGGGAGGGGGGGTGATTGACATGCAAAAGCCTGGCAAGGAGTACAGACAAGATTGGACATGGAGGAGAGGGAGAGCAGAGTGGGAACCAGGATTTTTTGTTTTACAGTTTTATCACCACTACACTGAAGTGGAGGGTTGGCTACTGTATTACTGCTGTCACACAGGATTGATGATATTTAGCCTGTAAAAAAAAGGGCAATATTTAGATGACCCCTTACAAACAGGCCCATTTTTGCCACATTCTTACCTGCAAACACATTTTATACCTCCCGTGAGCACACCGGCATGCTGGGGACAGTTGTAGTTGTGATTTGCAAATGTGGGTGGGTGTCAATTTTAATAAATCCATTGAGAATTTACATAAAAAATAAAGGCAGGTCCTAAGAAACAATATAACACAATTTTAACCACCCCACAAATTTCTTGTTAATAAACTATAGTTTTAGCAAGTCGGTTAGGACATCTACTGTGTGCATGACACAATACATTTTTCCAACAATTGTTTACAGACAGATTATTTAACTTATAATTCACTGTATCACAATTCCAGTGGGTCAGAAGTTTACAGACACTAAGTTGACTGTGCCTTTAAACAGCTTGGAAAATTCCAGACAATGATGTCATGGCTTTAGAAGCTTCTGATAGGCAAATTGACATAATTTGAGTCAATTGGAATACCTGTGGATGTATTTCAAGGCCTACCTTCAAACTCAGTGCCTCTTTGCTTGACATCATGGGACAATCAAAATAAATCAACCAAGGCCTCAGAAAAATGCCTGAAGGTACCACGTTCATCTGTACAAACAATAGTACGCAAGTATAAATACCATGGGACCACGCAGCCGTCATACTGCTCAGGAAGGAGATGCGTTCTGTCTGTTCTGAGATGAACGTACTTTGGTGCGAAAAGTGCAAATCAATCCCGGAACAACAGCAAAGGACCTTGTGAAGAGGAAACAGGTACAAAAGTATCTATATCCACGGTAAAACAAGTTCTATATCGACATAACCTGAAAGGCCGCTCAGCAAGGAAGAAGCCACTGCTACAAAATCGCCATAAAAAAAGCCAGACTACGGTTTGCAACTGCACATGGGGACAAAGATCGTACTTTTTGGAGAAATGTCCTCTGGTCTGATGAAACAAAAAAATAACTGTTTGGCCATAATGACCATCGTTATGTTTGGAGGAACAAGGGGTAGGCTTGCAAGCCGAAGAACCCCTTCCCAATCGTGAAGCACTGGGGTAGCTGCATGATGTTGTGGGGGTGCTTTGCTGCAGGAGGGACTGGTGCACTTCACAAAATAGATGGCATCATGAGGCAGGAAAATTATGTGGATATATATTGAAGCAACATCTCAAGACGTCAGTCAGGAAGTTAAAACTTGGTCGCAAATGGGTCTTCCAAATGGACAATGACCCCAAGCACACTTCCAGAATTGTGGCAAAATGGCTTAAGGACAACACAGTCAATGTATTGGAGTGGCCATTACAAAGCCCTGACCTCAATCACAAAGGTTTGTGGGCAGAACTGAAAAAGCGTATGCGAGTAAGGAGGCCTACAAACCTGACTCTGTTACACCAGCTCTGTCAGGAGGAATGGGCCAAAATTCACCCAACTTATTGTGGGAAGCTTGTGGAAGGCAACCCGAAATGTTTAACCCAAGTTAAACAATTTAAAGGCAATGCTACCGAATACTAATTGAGTGTATGTAAACTGCTGACCCACTCGGAATGTAAAAGCTGAAATAAATCAAATTTAAATTATTAAATTATTCTGATATGTCACATTCTTAAAATAAAGTTGTGATCCTAAGTGACCTAAGACAGGGAATTTTTAGTATGATTAAATGTCAGGAATTGTGAAAAACTGAGTTTAAATGTATTTGGCTAAGGTGTATGTAAACTTCCGACTTCAACTGTATATTTTATAGTAAGAATATAATGGAATTTAACAGAATAAATCACAACACATATTGTGTCACCCGGAATGTGTGGAACCGCTGTCATGTCAAATCTGATACTTAGAGCCCAAGCCCATGCTTTTTTAAATTAACGTTTAATCTATGTTTAGGGAGCAGGTGTAGGCTCTTACCTTCATCATGATACAGATAGAAAATAATAGCAATCCTGTTTTCAAAAGTATGTGATTCTCATTCATATTTCACAACCTCCTCTGGCTTTTGGAGTTGCCTTTAGGCTACATTATTGTGTGCTAAATGTTTCTGATCAGTGATTGATGAGCAAATTAATACAGTATATGCGCTATATCACCTCAACTTATTTGCCCAGCCAGAAACCAAGTAACCAAATAGCCTATACAGACAGAGATTCTGTGAAACAAAATCACAAAAAAATATTGCAGTTCAGTAACCAAAGTTGACTGTGGTATTTTGGATGCAGTAATTGCAAAATAACTGCAGTGTACTGCACTGTAACTGCAGTTACACTGAAACATTACTGCATTGAAACAAACTGTGTTATTTTGTACGCAGTATTTCAATCAAATGTATTTATAAAGCCCTTCTTACATCAGCTGGTGTCACAAAGTGCAGTACAGAAACCCAGCCTAAAACCCCAAAACAGCAAGCAATGCATGTATAGAAGCATGGTTAGAGTGCAGCATACTGTGGTTATACTGCACTCTAACTACAGTTATATTAGTGTATTACAGTTATACTGCACTCTGACTGCAATCTTTTTCATAACCTCAATTTAGCTAATGTTTTCCCAGCCTAATTGTAGCCTAACCAATATCCAAATGAAGATGCAGGGTATAAAATGTTTTGATATTTATTGATTCATCAAGACGAGTCCCCACGCCTGTCTCAATGCAGCGCGATGGCGCTGTCCCAATCAAAACGGTGCTGTCCCAATCAAAACGGTGCTGTCCCAATCAAAACGGTACTGTCTCAATCAAAACGGTGCTGTCCCAATCAAAACGGTGCTGTCCCAATCAAAACGGTGCTGTCCCAATCAAAACGGTGCTGTCCCAATCAAAACGCTGCTGTCCCAATCAAAATGGTGCTGTCCCAATCAAAACGGTGCTGTCCCAATCAAAACGCTGCTGTCCCAATCAAACGGTGCTGTCCCAATCAAAATGGTGACAAGCCGCCTCAACATTATGGCTGCATTTCATATTAAGCAGTAATCAGCACTTTACTGAAATTATTATTTTATTTATTAGAAATTCAGCAGGATGAAATCTCTTAAATTCTCATTTTCAAGTGTCCAAATAAAGAAAAAAAACACAACAAACAACACTTAGTAAATAGAATAATATAGCAGCTACTGTCTAATAATAATAACAATGAAATAATCATAATAACAAAAACACCAGAAATTAGGTGTAATTGTGGACTTGGGTAGAACGTTGTTTTTGATATTTATGTTTTAAGATTTTCCCAAATATTAACCCTTACCTTAACCATTCAGAGTTAATACCTAACCTTAAGAATTCAGCGTAAATGCCTAACCTTAACCATTCAGAGTTAATACCTAACCTTAAGAATTCAGAGTAAATGCCTAACCTTAACCATTCAGAGTTAATACCTAACCTTAAGAATTCAGCGTAAATGCCTAAAGTTAACCATTCAGAGTTAATACCTAACCTTAAGAATTCAGAGTAAATGCCTAACCTTAACCATTCAGAGTTAATACCTAACCTTAAGAATTCAGAGTAAATGCGTAAACTTAATCTTGAAACTATACATAGAAGTAACCAAACACATATGGAACAACTTAGAAATTTGACGTTTGAGAAACATGGATGAACTTCTAATTCTGATAGGAGGCTGGGAGAGCTTGTTGCTACCCTTAGAATTTGTAATTGCTGCTGTTGTCGAAAGGAGTAGTGTGAGTCTTGTAAAGTTAGGTGTTCCTTAATACAGTATATAAGCTACAGGGAAATTTAAGTTGATACATTAAAAAAACAATTTGGTACCAATGCAGTTGTCTTCTGTTTGGGAGTGACAGCCAATTTACTGTTTCAGACATTATGCAATTGTGTGTCTTATAATGGCATCCAAGAATGAATGTGAAATATTGTTATAAATTACATATACTTCATAAGGAAGGTCTTTGTTGTGTTTTGATAGATTATGTCACTGTAGTCTAGGATAGGATCTCAGCAGTTGGGTTATTAAGGTCTTTACAATGGATACAGTAAAAAAAATCTTACATCATCTGCATAGTAATCAAAGCTTACAGTTAATAGTTTTTCTAATATAATCAATATGCTTTCCAAAAGATCATTCACAATCTTTCCTCAAACCCAGATGTTTCAAACAATCAACACTTTCAAACACCTGCATGAATTTTGAAATAGTCAGCTGTGAAGTTTTTTCTTTGCCGTGTACCAAACAGTATGATATATGACTTTGTTGGATTTAATACCAAATTATTTGGTAGAAACAATTTTTGTAAAGTGTTCAAATGATCTTGGATAGTTGCTTATATCAGAAAAGAAGGTGGGCCAATACTGAGCCTTGAGGTACACCTCTACTGAGTTCCAGGTTGTGATTTTTTTTTTTTTTTTAACCAGGCAAGTCAGTTAAGAACAAATTCTTATTTTCAATGACAGCCTAGGAACAACTGCCTTGTTCAGGGGCAGAACAACAGATTTTTACCTTGTCAGCTCGCAGATTTGATCTTGCAACCTTTTGGTTACTAGTCCAACGCTCTAACCACTAGGCTACCTGCCGCCCTTCTGTTAGTGAAACCAATGTTTTTAAGATTTCCTAGTAAGATAAAAGGATCAACTAAATCAAACGCTTTGATAAATCAATAAAATGATTACTAGGTTGTTTGGTGGAAATAAAGGTTTTGGCTTTGATACCAAAACTTTCAGATATAAAGAAAAGATGGAAAAAAAGTTGGCGGTATGACAAAGTTGGCGGGAAAACATCTTGGTATGAAATGGATATATCATTTTGGATGTATGTTTATGCTCAATGGCCTGATCATTGTAAGCATTAATGTAGTACTATTCAATAGTTATATTGTATAGTTAGGTAGTTTTCCTGACCCTCCAACCTCACCAAGAAATACTGGGTACAATTATGAAATGTAATTAACTTAACTCAATAGTTTCAAGTTCTACTAGTTGGTATTTAAGTACTGTCAACAATGATGCGTGGTGAACTAACTCAAATGTTAATCAGGACAGAATACCCAAACTTTTAAGCTTTAAACTCAGCTTTAAACTCAGCTTTAAACAGTTCAAGGCATTTGGTTTTCTCAAACCATTTGAGTTAAAGGGACCATTGCAACTTACTCTAAAACGTAGTCCTTAACTTTGTCCAGTAAAACGTTGTAGTAGTGTTACATTTTTCTTTGTTCTCTCCAGCAGCATCCATCTGTCATTGATCTGAGTTCCTCTCCAAGCCTCAATCCTGCATTATTCATGCCTATGTGTTTCATGTGGTTAGAGTCAGAGCCAGGGCACTTATAACAGAGCAGGCAGTGACATATTTCTACTGCTCATACTCACACAGCTCTATGTCTCTAAATGTCTGCTGGACAAAACAGGGGCAAGGAAATGACTGTATATTGGGACTGCTGGATGTGTGTGTGTCAGACTCTCTCTCATGTTTTAATTTGATTCACCTCTGTGTGCAGTGCCATGTTATAAAGGGGCCGTTGTTCTGCCTTCTGGTACTCCAGACCAGAGAGAGCCAGGCTGGCCCCGGGCATGTACCCTGCCAACCCACCGCCCGCCCGCACCCCGCCACCCGCCTGCTTTACCACATGGAACCCTGCTTTCCTGGAAGGGCCACTTTTCTACACTTATAGTTACACTCCTCTCTTTCTCTCTGGCTTTACTGTTTTTCTCTCTCTACTTGTCCTTCTCTTTCTTTAGGGTAGGGTAATGATCACAGAGTAATGCCACATGCTGAACCCCAACAAAGAATTCTCTGTCTATGTCCGTTTTTGTATCTTTCTTTTGGCATCCCTCTTCTATATTTCTTTCACAAAGAAAAGTGAAGGGAGGGGAATTAGCTTTTTACACTTTTTAATGCCTATGGTACACTCCTAAAACCATCCCAACCCAAGATTAAGAGTTGTAACTGAGTAACATATCACAAAAGGGTGTATTTTTGAGTATGTTAATGTGGTGTGTGTATACATTATGTCTTGATGATGGAGAGATGAAAAGTAGAATTGAAAATGAAACATGAGTAACAGTACTTACACAATGCAGCCATTTCTTTCGGAAGGTCTGCCCCAAAACGTCCAAAGAGGCTGCTATTGGCCAGAAGGTCGAAAGGTGAGTGGCTCCTCATGGAGTTGAAGGCGAAGGGGTAAACGGCAGGTGAAAAGCCAGTCATGTGACTCACCTGCCGTTCCCTGTTGGTTGCCATGGCCTTGAGAGGATAATTTAGGTCCAGGATAGTTCCGGTCCCTTGTCACTCTTAGGCAGTCTTACTGGAGCTGGTCCTGGGGCCTGGAGAGGAAAGGGATAAGGAGGGGTGATGAGATGAGGTGGGACCCACAGACAAGACACCAAGCCTGTGCAACGCTGCCTCAGGTCCAGGCTCTCTGGAGGAGAGATGAGAATAGGAGGTTAGTTCCAATGCCTGTCTGTTAATCACTCACAGTTTTTAGTCTACACAGCCACCTACAGACATAGGATCTTAATTTGATCACTCTTTTGTTGCTGGGAATTTTCCTGCACTGCAGGAAACTCAAACTTGTAGTTTATTTGAGCTATTAAAAGACTTCTAAAGTTTTTATTTCCACTTTGCAATTTCAGACTTGATTTGCCCTAAAAAAAAAGAATTAGCAGCCCCTTCAAAAATTCCCATTAATTATAATCCACATAATTATTTACATTTCCTGTTGCTGCAGGATTATTTTCCTGCTGTATCAAACTGGCTCAATTTAAGATCTTAAGGGGCAACAGGTAGCCGAGCGGTTAAGAGCGTTGGGCCAGTAACCGAAAGGGCCAGGAACCTAAATTGAATCCCCAAGTCGACTAGGTGAAAGCTCTGTCGATGTGCCCTTGAGCAAGGCACCTAACCCTAATTGCTCCTGTAAGTCACTCTGGAAAGGAGTGTCTGCTAAATTACAAACATTTTAAACGTACAAATACCAGTCAAAAGTTTTAGAACACAAACTCATTTAAGGGTTTTTCTTTATTTGTATTCTCTACATTGTAGAATAATAGTGAAGACATCAAAACTATGAAATAACACATATGGAATAATTTAGTAACCATAATTTAGTGTTCAACAAAACAAAACAAAATGTATTTGATATTAGAGATTCTTCAAATAGCCACCCTTTGCCTTGATGACAGCTTTAAACACTCTTGGCATTTTCTCAACCAGCTTCATGAGGTAGTCACCTGGAATGCAATTTAAATTAACAGGTGTGCATTGTTAAAAGTTAATTTGTGGAATTTCTTTCCTTCTTAATGCATTTGAGACAATCAGTTGTGTTGTGACAAGGTTAGGTGGGTATACAGAAGATAGCCCTATTTAGTAAAAGACCAAGTCCATATTATCTCAATAACAGCTCAAATAAGCAAAGAGAAACGACAGTCCATCATTACTTTAAGACATGAAGGTCAGTCAATCCAGAAAATTTCAAGAACTTTAAAAGTTTCTTCAAGTGCAGTCGCAAAAACCATCAAGTGCTATGATGAAACTGGCTCTCAAGAGGACCGCCACAGGAATGGAAGACCCAGAGTTACCTCTGCTGCAGAGGACATGTTCATTAGAGTTACCAGCCTCAGAAATTGCAGAACAAATAAATGCTTCACAGAGTTCAAGCAACAGACACATCTCAACATCAACTGTTCAGAGGAGACTGTGTGAATAAGACCTTCATGGTCGAATTGCTGCAAATAAACCACTACTAAATGACACCAATAATAAGAAGCGACTTGCTTAGGCCAAGAAACATGAGCAATGGACATTAGACCGGTGGAAATCTGTCCTTTGGTCTGAAGTCCAAATTTGAGATTTTTGGTTCCAACCGCTGTGTCTTTGTGAGACAGAGTAGGTGAATGGATGATCTCCGCATGTGTATTTCCCACCGCAAATCATGGAGGAGGAGATGTGATGGTGTGGGGTGCTTTGCTGGTGACACTGTCTGTGATTTATTCAGAATTCAAGGCACATTTAACCAGCATGGATACCACAGCATTCTGCAGCGATACCCTATCCCATCTGGTTTGGGCTTAGTGGGACTATAATTTGTTTTTCAATAGGACAATGACCAAACACACCTCTAGGCTGTGTAATGGCTATTTGACCAAGAAGAAGAGTGATGGAGTGCTGCATCAGATGACCTAGCCTCCACAATCCCACAATCCCCCTGACCTCAATTGAGATGGTTTGGGATGAGTCAGACCGCAGAGTGAAGGAAAAGCAGCCAACAAGTGCTCAGCATATGTGGGAACTCCTTCAAGACTGTTGGAAAAGCATTCAAAGTGAAGCTGGTTGAAGAGAAACCAAGAGCGTGCAAAGCTGTCATCAAGGCAAAGGGTGGCTACTTTAAAAGAATCTCAGACATAAAATATCTATTTCTTAATACATTTTTTGGTTACTACATGATTCCATATGTGTTATTTCCTAGTTTTGATGTCTTCACTATTATCTACAAAGTATAAAATAGTAAAAATAAAGAAAAACCCTTGAATGAGTAGGTATATTAAAACTTTGACCGGTAGTACACGTTTGTATACTGCATGGAGTGTCACAATCGAAATGCATCAATGCAAATATGATCAAATGAAAAGTCTGTTACAAACATAGAGGGATGGCATCGTTCATGGAGAAACTAACTGACACAAAAAGATGTTTTGAAAGTTAAAGGAGAAGAAAAAGAGGAGGAATGAAGGAAAAGGGAAAGAATATAGATTGGTAAGGTTATGATGAAGACAGTGGTGGCCAGAGAATGAGTACAAAGAGGCAGTTCCAGGGAAAATAAGTACCAAACTAGGTCTGAGAGGATGAGACAGAAGAGAGAAGTCTAATTTCTGTATTTTGAAAAGTGCAAAATAGTGCAATGCCATAAATCAGCCCACTTCACCATGAGAAGAGTCTCTGTGTTCTCTCCTCTGCCAGCCTGGAAAAGTCTCTATGGCCCCTCTGCCCAGGGAACTG
>NW_024607118.1:0-17997 GCF_018296145.1 Oncorhynchus tshawytscha | reverse complement strand
CCAATAACAGAGGCTACAACAAAACATGCTAACCTCTCACCATTACCAATAACAGAGGCTACAACAAAACATGCTAACCTCTCACCATTACCAATAACAGAGGCTACAACAAAACATGCTAACCTCTCACCATTACCAATAACAGAGGCTACAACAAAACATGCTAACCTCTCACCATTACCAATAACAGAGGCTACAACAAAACATGCTAACCTCTCACCATTACCAATAACAGAGGCTACAACAAAACATGCTAACCTCTCACCATTACCAATAACAGAGGCTACAACAAAACATGCTAACCTCTCACCATTACCAATAACAGAGGCTACAACAAAACATGCTAACCTCTCACCATTACCAATAACAGAGGCTACAACAAAACATGCTAACCTCTCACCATTACCAATAACAGAGGCTACAACAAAACATGCTAACCTCTCACCATTACCAATAACAGAGGCTACAACAAAACATGCTAACCTCTCACCATTACCAATAACAGAGGCTACAACAAAACATGCTAACCTCTCACCATTACCAATAACAGAGGCTACAACAAAACATGCTAACCTCTCACCATTACCAATAACAGAGGCTACAACAAAACATGCTAACCTCTCACCATTACCAATAACAGAGGCTACAACAAAACATGTTAACCTCTCACCATTACCAATAACAGAGACTACAACAAAACATGCTAACCTCTCACCATTACCAATAACAGAGGGGGTACAACAAAACTTTGTAACTGTTGGACAAATACCAATAACAGAGGCAAATGCATAAGATGTATACCTGGACTACCAAGGCAGAGGGATATACAGAGAGGGGGCAAATCAACACATCAAATGACTAACTGATGACCAATAGACATAGTTTGCATATTTTTAGGACGTAGACATGCAGAAGGAATGACAGAGAAGACACATAGTCTGTTGCTCTGAGATAAAGACACACATACAAAGGAACACATTGAGCTAAGTGCAGAGCCAAAGCATAGGGCTGTAAAATAGAGGAATGTATAGTATTTTTAGTATAGCTGGACACGCTAGTTTGATTTGAAGTATCTGTGCTACTTATATCTTTTCTTAAATATATATATTCCGATAACCCTTTTCTCTCATATCTCTCAAATACCACTAAGCTTCTAACTGTTTGACTTTATCTACAATCATTGATTTTAGAAAAAACATGTCTATGAGCGGCTTTTCTCTAAAGTCCTTACATTTCCTTAATCAATCTATCTTAGTCCTAACAATAATCCTAAATCATCACAGATGTCCTATATTCCTGTTAAATGTAATACTATTTAAAAACTTATAATAATCAAACAAAGTCTAATAAATGCTAACCATATCAAAATCCTTCCTACACTAACGAGCCCTTTCCTTCAGGGATCCTCAGTATTCTATCTGACAATAACATGAATTTAATATGTGTTTCAAAGTGTGGAATACCTTATCTACAGTAATTTATCACCCCTAAAAACTGTAACTTATTTTTCTATGTAATTCCCTGCCCTATTGGCTTAATCTATCTCCTATCCAAACCTCAATGTATCTTATCTTCCCCTATTTATTTTCAATGATAAATATGATGATTTTTTTTCTCTGTTACAATACCAAATCATTAATAGCCCATTCCAAAACTTCACAGCTAATGTTGTAAAACAGAATCCTGAACCACTTTCTCTTCAGTGATTCAAACAATAATTCTAAACCCCTAACCAAAACTCCATTATAATGAATTTACCTTAAAACTAGTAACTCAATATGACCATATTCATTCTACAAATGACTCTCCCCTGAGGCTGATCAGACCTCAGAAGACAGTCATGAAAAGGTCAAAAGGTCATAAAATAAGAAAATTCACTTGTGTAATTAAAACTCATGAAATAAAAACTCATAAAGTTCCATATTTGAGCGTGCCTCTTTAAAATACCTTTGCACTAAAACAAAGAGTCCTAACAATTGTTTTATGTGTATATACTTGCAGACCTTGTTTTAATTTGGTCGTTTATGGCCTCATTCTCCCCAAGATTATAATCCCAGGAAACATCTAAAATTGAGACTTCTAAACATCAATTTTCCCAGAAGAACACAACACTCCTAACCAGCATTCACTATGCTACTTCGATTCAGAAACTCAAAAGTGAACTATAAACTAAACTAATGATGATTCCCCTTTAACTCAAATCATTAATCATAATATTTTAAACAACGTCAATGTATATGTTTACTTAAATGAACATGCTACCCTTAGATACAATTAACCTGATAACATTATTATCCAATGTATTACTTTTTCCCTCTGCCGCAAATGTTGTACATTTCTCAGTGTAAGAAATCTGTAATTTAATCCCAGATATTTAATAACAATGTAAACGCATTCTCCCATGGCTCCTTCAACTTACATATTTTAGATAATTTCCATCCGTCCCGGAATAAGGAATCCTACTTAAACACACCAGAATACAATGTTTAGCTAATTTAAATCAAACCCTAAAATAGACCATAACCAGTAACCAAATAAACAAAACACTTATCAGCAAACAATTTCCTCCTTTACCCCCAGTCACAACATCATTTCCTCCTTTACCCCCAGTCACAACATCATTTCTCCTTTACCCCCAGTCACAACATCATTTCTCCTTTACCCCCAGTCACAACATCATTTCTCCTTTACCCCCACAACATCATTTCTCCTTTACCCCAGTCACAACATCATTTCTCCTTTACCCCCAGTCACAACATCATTTCTCCTTTACCCCCAGTCACAACATCATTTCTCCTTTACCCCCAGTCACAACATCATTTCTCCTTTACCCCCAGTCACAACATCATTTCTCCTTTACCCCCAGTCACAACATCATTTCCTTTACCCCCAGTCCTCATTTCTCCTTTACCCCCAGTCACAACATCATTTCTCCTTTACCCCAGTCACAACATCATTTCTCCTTTACCCCCAGTCACAACATCATTTCTCCTTTACCCCCAGTCACAACATCATTTCTCCTTTACCCCCAGTCACAACATCATTTCTCCTTTACCCCCAGTCACAACATCATTTCTCCTTTACCCCCACAACATCATTTCTCCTTTACCCCCAGTCACAACATCATTTCTCCTTTCACCCATTTCTCCTTTAGTCACAACATCATTTCTCCTTTACCCCAGTCATCATTTCCTCCTTTACCCCCAGTCACAACATCATTTCTCCTTTACCCCCAGTCACAACATCATTTCTCCTTTACCCCCAGTCACAACATCATTTCTCCTTTACCCCCAGTCACAACATCATTTCTCCTTTACCCCCAGTCACAACATCATTTCTCCTTTACCCCCAGTCACAACATCATTTCTCCTTTACCCCCAGTCACAACATCATTTCTCCTTTACCCCCAGTCACAACATCATTTCTCCTTTACCCCCAGTCACAACATCATTTCCCCCCCCAGTCACAACATCATTTCTCCTTTACCCCCAGTCACAACATCATTTCTCCTTTACCCCCAGTTCACCCCCAGTCACAACATCATTTCTCCTTTACCCCCAGTCACAACATCATTTCTCTTTACCCCCAGTTTTTCCTCCTTTACCCCCAGTCACAACATCATTTCTCCTTTACCCCCAGTCACAACATCATTTCCTCCTTTACCCCCAGTCACAACATCATTTCCGTGGCGACAAAAGTGCCTTGTGAGTGATGTCATCAACAAGCGCTCAACCTAGAGCCGAGCCGCAACGACTTTCAATGAATAGTAAATAATTGTTGGCTGTCTGCAGCAACAGTAGTACGTACGGGTTCGATAAACCAAAACTAATTTATCACATCTGTTGAATCCTGAATTAGAATTTACAACATCAATCAACATCTCTCATCTCTCAATTCGCTAAATTTATAAGAACATTTCGATGGGCATAAATCTATCGTAATTGTCTCTTCGTTATTATTTAGAATGCATTTGATTTAAGTAACTGTCTCCTCTTTGACTTAGCATTTTAATTACGACTCTATTCCCAATACATTATTCACTTGTCTAATTAAAACTCAGAAAATAAACCTCCTAATATTCCATATGTGAGTGTACCCCTTTAAGATATCTTCTGGGAACAGGGAAATCCCCTTAACCCAAATGTTTACTTCAACAACGACACCTAATAATTATGATAATCCCTTCACATCATTCGTTTTAAATCCCTCGATGTTTCATGTAACTCATTCAGTCTATCTCCAAATTGTCGCCCCAAAATATTTTATACACTGCCATACACTCAAACCACTGTGATAAACGTGCACTGTCCCTTTAAGATAAGACATTTACTTGTTCCCAGTAATGAAAACAGATAATGTTTTTAGAATACGTTAACTTCTTGCTCGAATTCACTGGCGTTACCTAACCAAAAATCAATACTCGGGAAAACAATCACAACTTTTTACGATTCAACTATTCTTACCTATTTTATAGTCCAATATAGCCCAATGGAACGCCTAGCAATTCTGTTGCTGTAGAATCTTTTCAGACGATATTCAGCTACTTTTTAAAAATTATTTGGAACTTTTAGCCACTTTTGAAAAGTAAATCAAAGCTATAATGCATGCATTTTCCCTCTAAATCAGCCTGCCTCTGTAAAATATATATTCCCTATTCAGATTGAGTTCTGCTTTAAATTCTATCAACAAAGTAAACCCAACCAAACTTCTCAACTTTCTATACCCTAACATTTAAACGTACCATGTTCTGTGCTAAATTTATCGTATGTCAGTCGATTCATAAAAATATATATATATATATATATTAAAAAATATAATCCTGGTGGCACAAGACTGTATCGTATCTCTCCGTTATTCCCTACATTTAACCAGGTTTAGGTGACTTTCTCTTCAATGATACATTTATTTAAATACGACTCCCATCTCAATACATTATTCTAGCAGATCATTTTGGGAAAAATAGTGTATTACATCGAAATTGTCTTTTTCAATTCAATCTAAACAACATATTAAACGTTCAGTTCATATCTTTTACAAACACTGGCGACCGTATTTTTTCAGGCAAAACATACAAATAGATGAATTACAATCTAAAATCAATTTTAGTCTATCGGTTTCAAAGCTGAAATACGAACCTTGGTGTCCTGCTATTTAAATGATTGAGTTTCCCCCCAATAACTACATTATTATAATTGTCTGTAGTCGCAAACTTCGACACCGAGAATTCACAGAAAATAGTCCTAATTTAAAACCCTTCCTGACTACTTTAGTAATATCAGCTTCTATTATTCAGGTTCTTTGTCTGAGTCAGATTTTGGACGCCTCCCTTCCATTCTCTTTGTTCTCCTATAACGGTAATCTCCCGTTAGTTCTGGGACCTCCTTGGATTTCTATTAGTGTTTTCTCCTTTATGGAAACCTTATCAATAGCTTTGACTGTTGAATCAGATATTAGGTCTTACCTATACAACTATAAGCCCAGGGGTCGTAAATCCCTAGTTAATATCTTATTTTCCGGTTGTGTCAGAGGACTTTTAAAGAACGCTAATAATCTTTATCTCACGCTGTTATTTCTTAGGCTTCCCTCTCACATGGAACCTCTTGTCTATAGATTTGGCTTTTATCCCATTTCTCTAGATTTTGGTTTCCCTCTCCACCTCATTTGGATATTTCAGTACTATTTGTTGAATCGGAACAATGATCAATACTCCCACAATTCAAATGACCATTCCAGTTATCTTGTCCGCATAGCATTCCCTTCCTGTCTCCCCACGCCTAGTATTTGTACAAGATCACCGTCCTATCCCCCAGCACCTATTTAATATCCCATCTTAATCTCAGGCGAATATGCCTCTCATGATTAAGTTTAGTTTATTTACGGTAGTGCACATTACAACAGGTTATTTTCGAACCTGCCCAGTGTATATCGGTTATACAAAACCCAGTGTATGTTGGTCATACAAAACCCAGTGGAAAGCTCCCATTATTGATGAATTCTATTTTTTTTAGAACAACAATCAAAGAACTCAAATCCCCCCAGAATCGAGAATATAGGCTACTGACCTTGCCGCCGACTGGGAAAAGCATTGTTCGTTGGATCTAGTCACCGTCCCTGTCGGTCTGGGGTGTACACCGGCCTGGTCTTTTCACCCTCAATTCAGAGGCCAGGTCTTAAATAACGGGACCCGGCCCGCTCGTGCACGATTTTTTGACGTACGACCTTCAGATGGCAGAGACGGGTATTTTAGATCCGGCTCGAAGGACAAATTGTTACAGGAATTAAATTCCTCTGTTTTAATACCCAATTAAAATTAAACACTCTGTCAATCCATAAGAATTTGTATGACTCCTATTTGTATAAAATGGACAGAGCCCAGTCTAAAAGTCAATCAGCAGTGTTTATTCACGAGAGTACTGTCCATTATACATTTTACCACAGGTTATAAACTGAAAATGACGTCATTAGTTTTAGCCCGTGTCATCTCCGCTCCAGTAGAATGGCTGTATGGTTCTCACATCGTCTCCCCCTATTAAGATAATATATGACCGAGCCAAGGCCAGCTTGTGTAGATAAGCCTTCTAGCCAGTCTGGCTATAAGTTCATTAATTTCTACCATGGTACAGACAGTTATTGTTCTTATTCTTGATTATATTTACACACATTATATTCAGTACAAGGATTAAAAATTCAACCTGCCATCTACCCACCTGGGGACTGAGGGTTATGAGAGAACCCCCACATCACTAGCTTCTCTTTATTCAACCTGCCATCTACCCACCTGGGGACTGAGGGTTATGAGAGAACCCCACATCACTAGCTTCTCTTTATTCAACCTGCCATCTACCCACCTGGGGACTGAGGGTTATGAGAGAACCCCCACATCACTAGCTTCTCTTTATTCAACCTGCCATCTACCCACCTGGGGACTGAGGGTTATGAGAGAACCCCCACATCACTAGCTTCTCTTTATTCAACCTGCCATCTACCCACCTGGGGACTGAGGGTTATGAGAGAACCCCCACATCACTAGCTTCTCTTTATTCAACCTGCCATCTACCCACCTGGGGACTGAGGGTTATGAGAGAACCCCCACATCACTAGCTTCTCTTTATTCAACCTGCCATCTACCCACCTGGGGACTGAGGGTTATGAGAGAACCCCCACATCACTAGCTTCTCTTTATTCAACCTGCCATCTACCCACCTGGGGACTGAGGGTTATGAGAGAACCCCCACATCACTAGCTTCTCTTTATTCAACCTGCCATCTACCCACCTGGGGACTGAGGGTTATGAGAGAACCCCACATCACTAGATTGTATGTTCTACAGCCTTGAAAAGATAAGGAGGGGATGACTGGGAGGCAGGTTGGCATTTATTGTCATGAATCTTGCCCTGGAGGCAGTTCTGTAAAGTGGTCACTAACTGGCACAGGCACAAAGTAATATAATCTGATTTTAATTCTAACCTCAACCCTAACCACACTGCTAATCCTTCCCTTAAATGAAGTCCAACAAATACAATTATTTTGAACAGATGTTTACGATATAGCCATTTTTTACTTTGTTGCTGGCATATGTAGAGTAAATGTCACAGTTCTACCTCCAAGTCAAGATTCATGACAAACATCAACCTGCGACTGGCAGAGGCAATGAAGAATCGATGACGCAACTGTTTTCACAATGAACAGGCTTTTTCTTGTTTCAAGTATGTTTTATTATGAAAAGTACAATATATCCTTGTTTACTTGTACAACTATGGAGCATATATATATATAATTATACAATTTGTTTTTCAACATAAAAGACGTACAACAAATGATCACATTGGTATTTTAACGGTGTTATTGTAGAGTTTAAATGTTTAAACAGAGGATCCATCTAAAACAGTGTAAAACAAGATGATAAACAGAGGATCCATCTAAAACAGTATAAAACAAGATGATAAACAGAGGATCCATCTAAAACAGTATAAAACAAGATGATAAACAGAGGATCCATCTAAAACAGTATAAAACAAGATGATAAACAGAGGATCCATCTAAAACAGTATAAAACAAGATGATAAACAGAGGATCCATCTAAAACAGTATAAAACAAGATGATAAACAGAGGATCCATCTAAAACAGTATAAAACAAGATGATAAACAGAGGATCCATCTAAAACAATAAAACAAGATGATAAACAGAGGATCCATCTAAAACAGTATAAAACAAGATGATAAACAGAGGATCCATCTAAAACAGTATAAAACAAGATGATAAACAGAGGATCCATCTAAAACAGTATCTAAAACAGTATAAAACAAGATGATAAACAGAGGATCCATCTAAAACAGTATAAAACAAGATGATAAACAGAGGATCCATCTAAAACAGTATAAAACAAGATGATAAACAGAGGATCCATCTAAAACAGTATAAAACAAGATGATAAACAGAGGATCCATCTAAAACAGTATAAAACAAGTGCAGTATGTTCTGAGAATGTGTCAAAGGAATTTTACAATTCCTACATGTGTTCATTAACCAATTCAATTAAAATCACTCTGTCTGTTGTTAAGCATTTTTAAGATCGTTATTTGCATAAAATAGACAGAGACCAGTCTACCAAAATGAGCCAATAGCATTTATTCTCGAGAGCGCTGCTCATAGAACCCTGTACGACAGTATATATATCAAATATGACGTCATAGGTTATAAAATGTATCTCCTCTCGACCAGGACAAAGCAGGTTCAAAAGTTCATTCCAAATTACTAGCCCACATATATGACACACTATACCTGGATTAACTCCTGAAGTCTCACCATAGTTTATTACCACTTAGCAGACAGTTCCATACCTGGATTAACTCCTGAAGTCTCACCATAGTTTATTACCACTTAGCAGACAGTTCCAGATACGGAAAACCTGGAGAGGCTCTCGCTGTCTTATGTAATCACCACAGAGTTATAGCTGAGTCAGTTCAAACATAGGTTAATGATCCTCTTTGCTTACTTTAGACCCACACACATTCCTCCTTCCACAAAGGTTATCATTTCCAATTACCCCTTATCCCTGCTACATAACCTCTTTCTTATGAACTAACATTATTATTAATCAGATATTGTAAAACAGGGTAGAGTTGAATTATTATTATATTATTATATGATATGAATGGCCAGAGCCGCCATTCAGCCAGGATCCGCCAGAGCCGCCATTCAGCCAGGATCCGCCAGAGCCGCCATACAGCCAGGATCCGCCAGAGCCGCCATTCAGCCAGGATCCGCCAGAGCCGCCATTCAGCCAGGATCCGCCAGAGCCGCCATACAGCCAGGATCCGCCAGAGCTGCCATTCAACCAGGATCCGCCAGAGCCGCCATACAGCCAGGATCCGCCATTCAGCCAGGAGCCGCCATTCAGCCAGGATCCGCCAGAGCCGCCATTCAGCCAGGATCAGCCAGAGCCGCCATTCAGCCAGGATCCGCCAGAGCCGCCATTCAGCCAGGATCCGCCAGAGCCGCCATACAGCCAGGATCCGCCAGAGCCGCCATTCAGCCAGGATCCGCCAGAGCCGCCATTCAGCCAGGATCCGCCAGAGCCGCCATTCAGCCAGGATCCGCCAGAGCCGCAATTCAGCCAGGATCCGCCAGAGCCGCCATTCAGCCAGGATCCACCAGAGCCGCCATTCAGCCAGGATCCGCCAGAGCTGCCATTCAGCCAGGATCCGCCATACAGCCAGGATCCGTCAGAGCCGCCATTCAGCCAGGATCCGCCCAGTGGGGCCATTTAGCAGGGTCGCCGTGTTTAGGAGATGGACAATGAGGTGGACAAAGACTGTGATGGAGTGGGGTCCACGTCCACAGCCACCACCGTGGAGAGATGCCCACCCAGACCCTCCCCTATAGGTTTAGCTTGTGCGGTCGGAGTCCGCACCTTGGGGAGGGGGGGGGGGGCTGTCACGTTCTGACCATAGTTCTTTTGTGCTTTCCTTGTTTTAGTATTGGTCAGGACGTGAGCTGGATGGGCATTCTATGTTATGGTTCTCAAATCAGAGGCAGGTGTTAGTCATTGTCTCTGATTGGGAACCATATTTAGGTAGCCTGTTTTGTGTTGGGTTTTGTGGGTGGTTGTTTCCTGTCTTTGTGTTTACTGCACCAGATAGGGTTGTTTCCTGTCTTTGTGTTTACTGCACCAGATGGGGTTGTTTCCTGTCTTTGTGCTTACTGCACCAGATAGGGTTGTTTCCTGTCTTTGTGTTTACTGCACCAGATGGGGCTGTTTCCTGTCTTTGTGTTTACTGCACCAGATGGGGCTGTTTCCTGTCTTTGTGTTTACTGCACCAGATAGGGCTGTTTCCTGTCTTTGTGTTTACTGCACCAGATGGGGCTGTTTCCTGTCTTTGTGTTTACTGCACCAGATAGGGCTGTTTCAGTTTTGCCACGTTTATTGTTTTGCAGTTTAAGTGTCTCTTATTAAAGAACCATGAACTTCAACCACGCTGTGTTTTGGTCCTCACAGGAAGAAAGCTGTTACACCCAAACCTGAACCATTCATAATGAGGCCCTAAACATTCTGTTATAACTCTATCCCAAACCTGAACCATTCATAATGAGGCCCTAAACATTCTGTTATAACTCTATCCCAAACCTGAACCATTCATAATGAGGCCCTAAACATTCTGTTATAACTCTATCCCAAACCTGAACCATTCATAATGAGGCCCTAAACATTCTGTTATAACTCTATCCCAAACCTGAACCATTCATAATGAGGCCCTAAACATTCTGTTATAACTCTATCCCAAACCTGAACCATTCATAATGAGGCCCTAAACATTCTGTTATAACTCTATCCCAAACCTGAACCATTCATAATGAGGCCCTAAACATTCTGTTATAACTCTATCCCAAACCTGAACCATTCATAATGAGGCCCTAAACATTCTGTTATAACTTATAAAACCTGAACCATTCATAATGAGGCCAAACATTCTGAACCATTCATAATGAGGCCCTAAACATTCTGTTATAACTCTATCCCAAACCTGAACCATTCATAATGAGGCCCTAAACATTCTGTTATAACTCTATCCCAAACCTGAACCATTCATAATGAGGCCCTAAACATTCTGTTATAACTCTATCCCAAACCTGAACCATTCATAATGAGGCCCTAAACATTCTGTTATAACTCTATCCCAAACCTGAACCATTCATAATGAGGCCCTAAACATTCTGTTATAACTCTATCCCAAACCTTAACCATTCATAATGAGGCCCTAAACATTCTGTTATAACTCTATCCCAAACCTGAACCATTCATAATGAGGCCCTAAACATTCTGTTATAACTCTATCCCAAACCTTAACCATTCATAATGAGGCCCTAAACATTCTGTTATAACTCTATCCCAAACCTTAACCATTCATAATGAGGCCCTAAACATTCTGTTATAACTCTATCCCAAACCTTAACCATTCATAATGAGGCCCTAAACATTCTGTTATAACTCTATCCCAAACCTTAACCATTCATAATGAGGCCCTAAACATTCTGTTATAACTCTATCCCAAACCTTAACCATTCATAATGAGGCCCTAAACATTCTGTTATAACTCTATCCCAAACCTCCATTCATAATGAGGCCCTAAACAAAACCTATCCCAAACCTGAACCATTCATAATGAGGCCCTAAACATTCTGTTATAACTCTATCCCAAACCTTAACCATTCATAATGAGGCCCTAAACATTCTGTTATAACTCTATCCCAAACCTTAACCATTCATAATGAGGCCCTAAACATTCTGTTATAACTCTATCCCAAACCTTAACCATTCATAATGAGGCCCTAAACATTCTGTTATAACTCTATCCCAAACCTGAACCATTCATAATGAGGCCCTAAACATTCTGTTATAACTCTATCCCAAACCTGAACCATTCATAATGAGGCCCTAAACATTCTGTTATAA
The DNA here is from genome assembly GCF_018296145.1 of Oncorhynchus tshawytscha. Classification (NCBI taxonomy): domain Eukaryota; kingdom Metazoa; phylum Chordata; class Actinopteri; order Salmoniformes; family Salmonidae; genus Oncorhynchus; species Oncorhynchus tshawytscha. The sequence continues at coordinate 6,043 of NW_024607118.1, read as the reverse complement.
CTATAACTCTATCCCAAACCTTAACCATTCATAATGAGGCCCTAAACATTCTGTTATAACTCTATCCCAAACCTGAACCATTCATAATGAGGCCCTAAACATTCTGTTATAACTCTATCCCAAACCTTAACCATTCATAATGAGGCCCTAAACATTCTGTTATAACTCCATTCATCCCAAACCTGTTAACCATTCATAATGAGGCCCTAAACATTCTGTTATAACTCTATCCCAAACCTTAACCATTCATAATGAGGCCCTAAACATTCTGTTATAACTCTATCCCAAACCTGAACCATTCATAATGAGGCCCTAAACATTCTGTTATAACTCTATCCCAAACCTGAACCATTCATAATGAGGCCCTAAACATTCTGTTATAACTCTATCCCAAACCTGAACCATTCATAATGAGGCCCTAAACATTCTGTTATAACTCTATCCCAAACCTCCATTCATAATGAGGCCCTAAACATTCTGTTATAACCATTCCATTCATAATGAGGCCCTAAACATTCTGTTATAACTCTATCCCAAACCTTAACATAATGAGGCCCTATTCATAATGAGGCCCTAAACATTCTGTTATAACTCTATCCCAAACCTGAACCATTCATAATGAGGCCCTAAACATTCTGTTATAACTCTATCCCAAACCTGAACCATTCATAATGAGGCCCTAAACATTCTGTTATAACTCTATCCCAAACCTGAACCATTCATAATGAGGCCCTAAACATTCTGTTATAACTCTATCCCAAACCTGAACCATTCATAATGAGGCCCTAAACATTCTGTTATAACTCTATCCCAAACCTTAACCATTCATAATGAGGCCCTAAACATTCTGTTATAACTCTATCCCAAACCTTAACCATTCATAATGAGGCCCTAAACATTCTGTTATAACTCTATCCCAAACCTGAACCATTCATAATGAGGCCCTAAACATTCTGTTATAACTCTATCCCAAACCTGAACCATTCATAATGAGGCCCTAAACATTCTGTTATAACTTCTATCCCAAACCTGTTATAACTAACCATTCATAATGAGGCCCTAAACATTCTGTTATAACTCTATCCCAAACCTGAACCATTCATAATGAGGCCCTAAACATTCTGTTATAACTCTATCCCAAACCTGAACCATTCATAATGAGGCCCTAAACATTCTGTTATAACTCTATCCCAAACCTTAACCATTCATAATGAGGCCCTAAACATTCTGTTATAACTCTATCCCAAACCTTAACCATTCATAATGAGGCCCTAAACATTCTGTTATAACTCTATCCCAAACCTGAACCATTCATAATGAGGCCCTAAACATTCTGTTATAACTCTATCCCAAACCTTAACCATTCATAATGAGGCCCTAAACATTCTGTTATAAAACTCTATCCCAAACCTTAACCATTCATAATGAGGCCCTAAACATTCTGTTATAACTCTATCCCAAACCTGAACCATTCATAATGAGGCCCTAAACATTCTGTTATAACTCTATCCCAAACCTGAACCATTCATAATCCCAAACCTGTTATAACTCTAAAACCCATTCATAATGAGGCCCTAAACATTCTGTTATAAAACTCTATCCCAAAACCTGAACCATTCATAATGAGGCCCTAAACATTCTGTTATAACTCTATCCCAAACCTTAACCATTCATAATGAGGCCCTAAACATTCTGTTATAACTCTATCCCAAACCTTAACCATTCATAATGAGGCCCTAAACATTCTGTTATAACTCTATCCCAAACCTTAACCATTCATAATGAGGCCCTAAACATTCTGTTATAACTCTATCCCAAACCTTAACCATTCATAATGAGGCCCTAAACATTCTGTTATAACTCTATCCCAAACCTTAACCATTCATAATGAGGCCCTAAACATTCTGTTATAACTCTATCCCAAACCTTAACCATTCATAATGAGGCTAATCTTAATGTTTTAACTCTATCCCAAACCTTAACCATTCATAATGAGGCCCTAAACTTTCTGTTATAACTCTATCCCAAACCTTAACCATTCATAATGAGGGGCTAATCTTAATGTTTAAACTCTATCCCAAACCTTAACCATTCATAATGAGGCCCTAAACATTCTGTTTTAACTCTATCCCAAACCTTAACCATTCATAATGAGGCCCTAATCTTAATGTTTAAACTCTATCCCAAACCTTAACCATTCATAATGAGGCCCTAAACATTCTGTTTAAACTCTATCCCAAACCTTAACCATTCATAATGAGGCCCAAACATTGTGTTTAACAGGCTGACCAACTAACATTCATAATGGGCAAAAAGTTTAAACTTTAAACCTTAACGTCAGCCACCCTAAACATTGTTTAAGTTCTCCCATTAACCATTCATGCGATGAGGCCTGTAAACTTTCAATACACTTCAACTATGACAGACAAAATGAGGGAAAAAAATCCAGAAAATCAAAATTTTAATTAATTTATTTGCAAATTATGGTGGAAATAAGTATTTGGTCAATAACACAAGTTTATACAGCAACTCGTATCTCTCAGAGAGTCACTATTCCACTAAGACCTAATTGAAACACAAAGCAGAAAATGGAATCAGAGCTGTGTGTGTCATTCTTATCGAAAGTCCTGTTAACTCTCTCACAAAAACACACGCTTGCACGCACGCACACACACACACACACACACACAACACACACACCCCTCTAGCTCAATCTAGCCATCTCTGGTCACTGTCAGCATCTAGTTAATGAGAAGGGGACTAAAATCAATATACCCACCTTGGGAGGAGTTCCTGATTACCTAGCCCTCGTGTCTGTCTGTCTGTCTGTCTGTCTGTCTGTCTGTCTGTCTGTCTGTCTGTCTGTCTCTGTCTGTCTCTGTCTGTCTGTCTGTCTGTCTGTCTGTCTGTCTGTCTGTCTGTCTGTCTGTCTGTCTGTCTGTCTGTCTATGTGTGTGTGTGTGTCCTTTATCTTCCTCAGTGGGGAAAGAGAGAAATAAAGAAGTACATTTAAAGGCGAATGTCATCCTGAATCATTTCTGCTGACTAATCTCGTCTGTCTGTCTGTCTGTCTGTCTGTCTGTCTGTCTGTCTGTCTGTCTGTCTATGTGTGTGTGTGTGTCCTTTATCTTCCTCAGTGGGGAAAGAGAGAAATAAAGAAGTACATTTAAAGGCGAATGTCATCCTCAATCATTTCTGCTGACTAATCTCGTCTGTCTGTCTGTCTGTCTGTCTGTCTGTCTGTCTGTCTGTCTGTGTCTGTCTGTCGATGTGTGTGTGTGTCTGTCTGTCTGTCTGTCTGTCTGTCTGTCTGTCTGTCTGTCTGTCTGTCTGTCTGTCTGTCTGTCTATCTATGTGTGTGTGTGTGTCCTTTATCTTCCTCAGTGGGGAAAGAGAGAAATGAAGAAGTACATTTAAAGATGAATGTCGTCCTGAATCATTTCTGCTGACTAATCTCTCCCTCCTCTCTCTCTCTCTTGCTCTCCCTCCACAGCAACAGTAATCTCTCAGAGAGTCATGATGTCACCCAGCCCATCATGGCTCAAAGGCCCCCAATTACCAAATATAAAGCAACTTCCACACATCCTCTCTCTCTTCCCCTCTGTTCTGACTCTCTACCCTCCCTCTATCTCTCTCTCTTTCCCTCTGTTCTGACTCTCTACCCTCCCTCTCTCTCTCTTTCCCTCTGTTCTGACTCTCTACCCTCCCTCTCTCTCTCTTTCCCTCTGTTCTGACTCTCTACCCTCCCTCTCTCTCTCTTTCCCTCTGTTCTGACTCTCTACCCTCTCTCTCTCTCTTTCCCTCTGTTCTGACTCTCTACTCTCTCTCTCTTTCCCTCTGTTTTGACTCTCTACTCTCCCTCTGTTCTGACTCTCTACCCTCCCTCTCTCTCTCTCTTTCCCTGTTTTGACTCTCTACTCTCCCTCTGTTCTGACTCTCTACCCCCCCTCTCTCTCTTTCCTTCTGTTCTGACTCTCTCTCCCTCTGTTCTCCCTACCCTCCCTCTCTCTCTCTCTTCCCTCTGTTCTGACTCTCTACCCCCCCTCTCTCTCTCTGACTCTGTTCTGACTCTCTCCCCTCCTCTCTCTCTCTCTTTCCCTCTGTTCTGACTCTCTCCCTCTCTCTCTCTCTTTCCCTCTGTTCTGACTCTCTACCCTCCCTCTCTCTCTTTCCCTCTGTTCTGACTCTCTACCTCTCTGTTCTGACTCTCTACCCTCCCTCTCTCTCTTTTCCCTCTGTTCTGACTCTCTACTCTTTCCCTCTGTTCTGACTCTCTCCCTCTCTCTCTTTTCCCTCTGTTCTGACTCTCTCCTCTCCTCTCTCTCTGTTCTGACTTCCCTCTGTTCTGACTCTCTACCCTCCCTCTCTCTCTCTTTCCCTCTGTTCTGACTCTCTACTCTCCCTCTCTCTCTTTCCCTCTGTTCTGACTCTCTACTCTCCCTCTGTTCTGACTCTCTCCCTCTGTTCTGACTCTCTACTCTCTCTCTCTTTCCCTCTGTTCTGACTCTCTACTCTCCCTCTGTTCTTCCCTCTGTTCTGACTCTCTACCTCTCTCTCTTTTTCCCTCTGTTCTGACTCTCTACTCTCCTCTGTTCTGACTCTCTACCCTCTCTCTTTCCCCTCTGTTCTGACTCTCTCCCCTCCCTCTCTCTCTTTCCCTCTGTTCTGACTCTCTACTCTCCCTCTGTTCTGACTCTCTCCCCTCCCTCTCTCTCTTTCCCTCTGTTCTGACTCTCTACTCTCCCTCTGTTCTGACTCTCTACCCTCCCTCTCTCTCTTTCCCTCTGTTCTGACTCTCTCCCCCCTCTCCTCTCTCTCTTTCCCTCTGTTCTGACTCTCTCCCCTCCCTCTCTCTTTTCCCTCTGTTCTGACTCTCTTCTCCTCTGTTCTGACTCTCTCCCCTCCCTCTCTCTCTTTCCCTCTGTTCTGACTCTCTACCCTCCCTCTCTCTCTTTCCCTCTGTTCTGACTCTCTACTCTCCCTCTGTTCTGACTCTCTACCCTCCCTCTCTCTCTTTCCCTCTGTTCTGACTCTCTACTCTCCCTCTGTGATATCTAATTTTTTTTTAAATAAAAATGTTCACACATAAAGTGAACTGTTTTTGCTTTGTAATTATGTTTTATTGTGTGTAGATTGATGAGGGGAAAACACATTTAATCCATTTTAGAATAAGTCTGTAACGTCACAAAATGTGTAAAAAGAGAGAGCAGAGAGAGCAGAGAGCAAAGAGAGAGCAGAGAGCAGAGAAAAGAGAGCAGCAGAGCAGAGAGAGCAGAGAGAAGAGGACAGAGAGAGCAGAGAGCAGAGAGAGCAGCAGAAAGAGAGAGCGAGCAGAAAGAGGGAGAGAGCAGAGAACAGAGAGAAGAGAGAACTCTGTTGCTATAGTGAACCTGCATCACAACACTATGTTGCTATAGTGACCCTGCATCACAACACTCTGTTACTATAGTGACCCCGCATTACAACACTCTGTTGCTATAGTAACCCTGCATTACAACACTCTGTTGTTCTAATTGTACAATTTGTTTAATTCTATTCCACACATTTAATTGTTTTGTATTTCATTTCATATTTGTTTCATGTTTCAACCAGTCGCAGGTTAACATCAACCTGATAGAGGAAACGTTAAATCAATAAACAAACTGTTTTCACAATTAACATGCTTTTCTTGTTTCAAGTATGTTTTATTATGAAAAGTACAATATATCCTTGTATACTTGTACAACTATGGAGCGTATGTCCATATATAATTATATATAATTGTATAATTAGTTTTTCAACATAAAAGACAACACATGATCACATTGGTATTTTAACAGTGTTGTTGTAAGAGGTCCTCACAACTATAGAAAGACGCGCATGTGTGTGTGTGTGTGTGTGTGTGTGTGTCCAGAGTGTGTGTGTCCAGTGTGTGTGTGTGTGTGTGTGTATCTAGTGTGTGTGTCCAGCGTGAGTCTGTGAGTCCAGTGTGTGTGTGTGTGTCCAGTGTGTGTGTCTGTGAGTCCAGTGTGTGTGTGTGTCCAGAGTGTGTGTGACCAGTGTG